>NC_047503.1:22193677-22493677 GCF_902827115.2 Pseudochaenichthys georgianus | reverse complement strand
TTTGCACAAAATCAGATTGAACACAAAAGTTACAAATTAGTCATTCGGGACAAAAATGTCCGGAGTGTTAACTCAAGAGTGTGTTTTTTTTGGGGAGCAGGTGAGACATGTTGCTGAGGTGCAGATGTTTTATTTGTAGCTCCTGTGCAGGGACTGGGTGCAGATTATAGCCAGTGTTGGGAAAGTTCACTTTCTACATGAACTAGTTCAGTTCACAGTTCACATATTTTAAAATGAACTAGTTCAGTTCATAGTTCATAATTCAACATTTTGAACTAAAGTTCATGGTTTCAAAAATGAACTAATTTATAGTTCATAGTTCTTTTTTCAATACGTTGCTGCGAGCTATTATTTGTCTCCTGTACGATGTTAATGGGCCATTTCAATTTTTACAATATCCTCAGAGGGCCGTACAAGTTATTGACCTCTGCTTAAAAAAACTAAAATCACAGCTCATTCATTTCATTCTGTGCAAAGAAAAAGCAACCTCTTAACCCAGATATCTCACCATGACTCGCGTATGCATGCACGTGCACGGTGTGGCATGACCACCAAAACAGAAAGATAATTTATGGACACAAGATGTGTGCAAATGTATTTAGTTTCCTATCCATGTGAACATGGTTTAAGTGGGGGGGACCTAACCTCCTATAGGGGGGTCCGGGGGGCATGCTCCCCTGGCAAGATGTGTTGCACTTTGAGAGCAACATTAGGAGATCTATGGACACATCTCTCAACACCCAAACACAACTGTAAGCAGATTTTCTTTAATTTATGGATATTTGACAAATCACTACCCTTTCAAACTGTATTCTTCTTTATTAATAACTGTCTTATAGTATTTTATACCTGTTTACTTTATTCTCTTATTTTTTTTTATAACTATAATGATCATATAAAGATGTGCCTTTACCTCACTGGTTGTAGACAAAGCTTCTTATATTCGTTAGCATAGCTAGCTAACCAGATGCTAATGACAACAACACAGTTATTATAGTATGACAGATGAGCAGATCGCCACTGGGCTTACAACTAAAGACACAGACACGCAGAAACTGCGGCATGTGTATGGACTTATCGGTACTGCAATTTCTGAAGCGCTGGAGTGGCGTTCTGGTGCTCTCCGTCAGAACTGCACCCCTGTCAGTCGAGACATATACCACGTGATGACACGTTAGGCTCGTGTTGTGTTCAAGGACCCTGACCTTGGCCAGGAAAAACAGGTACTCGCTTGTTTAATTTTTTTGCGGTCTAGATTTCTTTCATTTTTTTATTTTTTGCGTGTGTTTATAAATTACCTCGAGGGCCGTACCAAATTGTCTCGCGGGCCGTATACGGCCGGAGGTTCCCCACCCCTGCCGTAGAGTCTCACTCTGAGCGAGTGCTGCTGCAGCTGCTCTCGGCTTCGTCCATACTAATTCATTCATTCATTCAATGCTCGCCGGTTCCGTGGTTCCACATTGTTTGTTGTGAGGAGTCTGATATATTTAGTATATTTATATTTTAGTGCGACAGCCAGGGGTGACAGGCGCGTACGCGTCACAGGCAGCTTGCTGTTGCCAGATTGGGTGGTTTTCCGCATTATTTTGAAGCCTGTTTACGGTGTGTTTTAACTGGGTTTTCGGCTGAAAGGCATATGAAATCTGGCACACTTTTGAACGCCGTTATAATACAGTGCTGAGAATGAACGCACGTTTGAACGCCGTTATACAGCGCTGAGAATGAACGCGTTCTCAATTACGTTCATCTAGCGGAAATACAGTACGTTCAGTTCACGTTCGCCCAAAATATGAACGCGTTCATGAGCAGGCAGCTTGCTGTTGCCAGATTGGGTGGTTTTCCGCATTATTTTGAAGCCTGTTTACGGTGTGTTTTAACTGGGATTTCGGCTGAAAGGCATACGAAATCTGGCACACTTTTGAACGCCGTTATAATACAGTGCTGAGAATGAACGCACTTTTGAACGCACTTTTGAACGCCGTTATACAGCGCTGAGAATGAACGCGTTCTCAATTACGTTCATCTAGCGGAAATACAGTACGTTCAGTTCACGTTCGCCCAAAATATGAACGCGTTCATGAACGATCGTTCATTGAACGCGTTCAGGTACATCACTGATTATAGCTTATACCATGAGGCTTAATGCCCACTGAATCACTCTGTCTCTGGGAGAAATATTTTGCATAAGTCAACAATTCAGACTCCACGCTCTTGGAATTTCCAAGAAGATGAACACACTGCATCTTTCTGTCTGAGCACATGGTCTCTGAGCGTTACACCCACACAGCAAAGGAACTGAACACAGCAGAGAGACTCAGCCCACACACACCCCAGAGTCAGAAATAGATCTTCAACTTCTTAACTAAAAGGGGATTCAGTGTGTGTTTGTGTGTGTGTAAGGAAGTGAGAGAGCAAGAGACAGGGAGGGAAATAACAACCCTAACATATTTACATTAAGGTGCACTACTCTTGGAATCAAAATGTGATCATTAAATGCTGATCTCTGTGAAATAATGGAGCTTTTCAAAGGTTTAAAAAGACGTGCACTCCAAATGCCACCTTGTTATTTTTGTTCCTTTTCCACAGTGTGTCAGCCATGCAAATATGAATTGTGTTACACAGAGGTTGCACTAGATTTTTTCGCTGCCCGTCAATTTGACGGACAGGATCGTAACATTTCCGTCAAATTCAGTATTACCCGTCGGGGGGGGGGGGAGAGAGAACTGTCAACCGGGGGGGGAGAGCACGGTCATAAACTGTCAACGGTGGTGTGGGGGGGAGAGAGAGCACTGTCAACCGGGGGGGAGAGAGAGCCCGGTCGTGAACTGTCAACGGGGGGCGGGGCGCACGCTCGTGAACTGTTAGCGCCGTGTTATGCATGCCCACTGCACCTCGCGGGAGTGCGCACAGCGTAAAGCCAAAACTCACAGACATTTCAATGATTTGTACAGCAAAGTTGGGTTTGGAAACGGTATCATTTCCTTTTTGGCAGGCATGCATGACACCGGAGCCTCGCTGCGGGGAAACTTTGGTGCTGTTCCGAGTTTGTTCTAATCCGTCAAAATGACGGACTGCTTTCAGATTTCTCCGTCATTGTTAAAAAAAATCCGTCATAGGCGGAAAATATTCGGTTAACGCGACTTCTGGTGTTACATCCCACCTGATGGTCTGGTTAATGGAGGCACTGAGGATCAGGTCGTTGTCCTTGGAGAAGTTCAGACAGGTCACACCTTTGTGGCGTGCATGTTCAAACCTGCGCAGACACAAACCGCTCTCGATATTCCACACCTTGACAAAGAAACATACACATTTTTGAGAGACAAGATGATGATATTACCGTTTGAACAACATAATTAACGTCAATTAATGTCATTTTTCAATATCGTAACACTGCTGTGGCACCATTTCCATTCCCAGACTGTGATAAAAAGACTTACACAATGATTGTTTGCCTGTGTTTCCAAATATGCAGAATTATAGCAACCAATAGTATTGTAAGCATTATTTTTATTATTAATAGTAGTTAGTGTAGTAGCAGTAGCAGTAGTAGTAGTAGTAGTAGCAGTAGTAGTAGTAGTAGTAGTAGTAGTAGTAGTAGTAGCAGAGTAGTAGTAGTAGTAGTAGTAGTAGTAGTAGTAGTAGTAGCAGCAGAGTAGTAGTAGTAGTAGTAGTAGTAGTAGTAGTAGTAGTAGTAGTAGTAGTAGTAGCAGAGTAGTAGTAGTAGTAGTAGTAGTAGTAGTAGTAGTAGTAGTAGTAGTAGTAGTAGTAGTAGTAGTAGTAGTAGTAGTAGTAATGGGCGTAGGAAGCATCCTGAATGTGGGGGGGGACATTTTAACGGGGGGGTTTGGGGATCCCCCCCCACGAAAAAAAAATAATTAGATTTCCTGCATTCTGGTGCAGGTGGTTTGATACTTTTATGTGGCTATACTAGCATGAGGAAAATGATGGGTACATTTTGTAATTTCATCCAGTAGTAAAGAAAGGAAACACAATTGATTATTAATTCAAAGCCGTCTTTGAATGAATAAAAAGCAGTTTAAATGCCCATTTTTTGTACATTTATATACAACAATAAATATTTGTGAGTGCATTGAGAGATATTGTTGTGGAGAGTCATTTATATATAAATCGCAAAATACATTTGTGAATCCTTCTGTGAGCATTTATTAATATTGAGACTGATCTGACTCCATACGGATGTTAAGTTCACCTAGGAATGGTATCATTGACTTAAATGTTCAAATAAATGTTGCTCTTCTGTCTATATTGGTCATATGATGCCCCTTGACTGAAATGTTTCCTGTTCAATATCCCCACTGATTTCCTTAACATTCTGGGATGAGAGTCCACATCACAATTTACTCTAAACTGTAATTTCCCTTTCATCACTCACCTCAGCAATGGACCTCTCTCCACTGTCCCTGTGTTCTGCCTCTGACTCACTCTCAAGCGCGTAGATGTCAAGAGAGGTGGTGAAGTGATCATTATTTATTGAGCTATACTCTTTCACATTAAATCATAACAAGTCATACTGAATGTAAATACAACTGACTCTAAAGTAAGTCCCAGTCTGTGACATTGGATATTTTGAAGACTCAAAGTCCCAAGCAGTAGGTAGAATATTAGCTAGTCTATGTAATGTGTACAGAAAATAAATAGTTAATTGAATACTGGGATGGAAATTGCCTATAAGCACTCAGTAAAACATAAACACACACAAAAAGCTTCTGAATGATAAGAAGTATAATTAAAATATAATGCACATTACCATTTTGAGAGAGAGTACCAAAGTTAAAGAACTCAGAAAATAATCTCTTATCGAACTGAGGCTCCAGTAAAACACACTGACTGCGTCTCTACATGGATCATCATGGTGTTTACATGAGCACAGAGAGATCGCGTTATTCATGTTCCCTGTTTACATGATAAATACTAGTAACCTGGCATTTCGATGCCTTTTCTCATCTAAACTATTCAGTATTTGTATCTCTCTATCATGACATAAAGACGAAACTCCTCTCCATAAGTGAGACGCCGCCGCCATCACTGTTAACTGATTAACTGCTACCAGCTGATGACTTACTTTCCTCTTCTTTGAAAAAAATGTTCATATGTCCATGTTGTCTGGGGGACAAAACATATCAAACCAAGACATCGTCAGCTTTGATTTTCGCTGTATTAACCATTTCCTGAACACTTGGTGTGTGTGCCTTACCTCCGCTACCGGCATCGCTTCATACAACAGATCTGAGCTGTCAACACTCCTTGAACATGCGCACGCTATGGGAGAATCTGCCTTGGTACAAAGTAGCAGTGAAAACATTGTACGGAGTTTCATTGATTTGGGCATTCTCACAATAAGCAAGTGGAATGGATTTGATAGTGAAGCACTGACACAGCGCTCTACAAAGTGCGGCGAGTGGATAGACCGATTCACGGACTTTCCACATGGTAAAAGTGAGGGAGTCTAAACTAATCATTTCAAAAAGTGGGGGGGACTTGTCCCACCCTCATATAATGGCTGTGACGCCCATGGTAGTAGTAGTAGTAGTAGTAGTAGTAGTAGTAGTAGTAGTAGTAGTAGTAGTATTAGTAGTAGTAGTAGTAGTAGTAGTAGTAGTAGTAGTAGTAGTAGTAGTAGTAGTAGTAGTAGTAGTAGTAGTAGTAGTAGTATGAGATTCAAACCTTTATTTTGCCATTCTGAGCCCCAGTTGCCAGTAGGTCTGTTTCCTGACTGAAGCACAGACACAGCACAGCATCATCCATCATCATGAAGCTATCATGGGCCTGGTACTTTAAATCCTAAATTCATGCAAATTCACATGTACAGAAACACACACAGCAGAAAAAAATATTATTTAAACCAAATAATTTAAAGATAGAGATTTACGTAATATTTCATCAAATGTTGTCATATTTATAGTTGCACTGTTATTTTTCTTCTGTACTTTAGCTATGTCGAAGTTTAAAATCTCTTTTCCGCTAAGTGTGTGGCATTACAACACTGATAAATACTTAAATTAACAAGCTACAAAGTTATCCACTAATAGTAACAGGTGTTAGTTTGAACATCTAAAATAAAGTAATCACAATACATTTGATAAACAAGCAGTATAATACATTTCTATATTTTTAAAATATCATAGTATGAAACCTAACTTACCTTACTTATTTTTCCAGTATTAAAGTTCCAGACCTCGATGAACCCATCCACCGATCCCGTGATTAAGTACTTTCCATCGGGAGAAAAACGGGCACACTCTACATGTGACCTACGCCCGAACTGCAGGTAGAAACAAAACCAAGTATTCACGAGCGTGTGCTTGCTTTGCTGCCTGTGATCCAGAAGCACTTAGACATAAAACACAAACATACATCACACGTTTTCCACCATGCTGCAGTTTGAAGTTGTTTAGTCTAACCATTCACAAACGTATAACAGAAGCAGAGAAAAGCAAGGACAAGACACAGCAGGCAGCTCCATCCGGGTGAAAGTGATGAGAGCACAGCCTGAGACTAAGACAAGTGCCTTTATGTGAGTAAAGCAATTACTTTTTGTGTGAGGGCATGTAATATTTACATTGTGCGGACATAAATGTTTTAACACAGTCACATGATGCCTACTGGCCTTCGTTATGGGTTAAAAATGCAACTCCCGAAAACAAAAATAATTATCTTTTATAGTAAAGACTTAAGGGTTAAGTTAGGGTTAGTCTCATGGAAATGAATGTTGGTCCAAGTAATTTCCTCTTAACTGATAACATCAGTGTGTGTGTGTGTGTGTGTGTGTGTGTGTGTGTGTGTGTGTGTGTGTGTGTGTGTGTGTGTGTGTGCGCGCACGCGTGCGTGCGTGCGTGTGCGTGTGTGTGTGTTTCTGTGTGTGAAATGACTCATCGAAAAAAAAGTCCTATTCACTGTAAATGCACTTTTACAATTGAAAAAAGATAATAAACTATATATTTATTTACAGTACAGGAAGTTGTTGAGGATCTACCTTGATGTGGCGGTACAGCTGTGTTGGAAAGCTCTCCTTCTCCACATGTCTGTCCTTGTTGGCAGATGTGTCGATGGCAATGTCAGAGAACAGATTACCTGGACACTGCTGTATCTTTAGAGACTGTGGAACAGAACACATATTAATATTTTGTACATTTTACTTTTACAAAAACTCTACAAAATTACTAATAGTAAGAAATGCCGACTTGAATATTCAAATGAATTGATTAATTTTTTAAAAGCCTGAAATCTGTAAAAAACCAAACATGTGAATGGGAAAGTACACTCTTTGAACAGCTCAAAGAACAAAAATGTCTTAAAAATAAAGATGGACTGTAATGTCTGTGTTCTCCACACATTTTCTTTTTGGAACTCTGATTGGTACACAAAAGTATGTGACATCACTTTTTTCCTGACTGAGCCCCGCCCACTTTCAAAGCTTTTAAAGGAAGTCAGATTCAAGAAAAGGAGATATCCCTCTTACGATATAACCAAAGCCTTTCCAATTTTGGGTTTTTAGGGCAACAGCAGAGAAGGGGAGGAGAAATTAAATATTTGTTTCCCAATCAAATAACATTGAGTGGCTTTCCTTTGTCCTATAATCAGAGAATGAGTACTGAGGTATATGGATGAGTACTCACACCAACTTGTCCCAGGAGCCCCATGAGGCGAGAAGGGGGCACCACGCTGACCTCTCTCACCAGAGCCTCGGCTATTTCCCTGCGCCGCTTCTCCTTGCTGCCGCCATTTGGGTACGCCTGCAATGAGATAGAGAGGACAATACTTCATGTAAAGCTTATAGAGATACAGTTTAAAAGAAAAACATGTCATTGTCTTACCTCGCAAGGGTCAAAGTGGACGCATGTTAGCAGGGTCTCCAAATGAATGTACCTCTCTGGCTGCGTCTGCTTCAACATGATCATTGGGTCGGTTTGTCTGAGGAGCGAGCGAGCTGCTTCAATCTCCCTCATCTCAATGAGCTCCATTACTACCTGTTTGAGAGGTAGGAGTTACTGAGATGCTGCTAATTTAAACATCAAGCAATGAAAAGCCTTAGCTGATTGATGCAAAAGCTCACCTGCTCATAAAGGTCAATCAGTGTGTTGTCAGGCAACTTGAGGGACTCGATAGCCAGCAGGACGGAGTCCCAGTGGCCGCTCTTTATATCTGCAATGAAGCTGTCGATGCTTTCCACTGTGTTGAGTGAGACGGTGGTCTCCTCCTGTAAGGTGGTCAGTGTTCGGTAGAGGTTGTTCTCCTTGAGGTACTGCATTATCAGGCGGATCACACTAGATGAGATAGGATCATTTTACACCACATGTTGACTGATAGTACCAATGTAACATTTAAATAAACATGAGACCAAAGATTGTCTGGCACAACTTTCAAAAGACAACAATATGTGTAGTCAAATTGAGGAAAGCCATAGTGATCCTGATTACTATCCGCTCTGCAGTCTCTGTAGAAGCTTTTAAAAAACAACTGAGACCCATCTTTATGTTTACATTGGATTGTGTTTCTACTTGAGATGTGTGTGATGTGTTATGTTCTTATGTTTGTCCATTTCGGGACTGTGTTTTGTTTTTATGTTAACCTTAATTTCTGCCTCATGTTGTTATTGTATTCATGTTTCTGTGGTATTAATGTTAACGTTTGTTCTTTCTTGTGAAGCACTGTGAATTGTATTTCTGTGAAAGGTGCTATACTAAATGTATTATTATTATTATTATTATTATTATTAATGTGGACTTTTGTCCCATTTCAGAGCAATCTGCTGAGCAATTACACAACTCTGTTGCATCCTGATCCCCCTCTGCTGTCACTCCATTAGCACCAAACGGTGACATGGATCAGTGGCACTGCCTGCTGACTGCATTGAAACCACCCACTGGTGCTCTTTGACAATTTGTATTCAACATTTCCCTTTAAATCAAATCAAATCAAGTTTTATTTATATAGCACATTTGTAAACGACTTTTGGTCGAGCCAAAGTGCTGTAAATATAATAAAAATAGCCTACAGTAGAGACACTTTACAGCAAATACAACAGCACAGATTGTTCAGAATATCAGTATGAGAAAAACGACACCCTCTGTCCTTAGACCCTCTGTCCTTAGACCCTCACATCGTACAAGGAAAAACTTCCAGAGAAAACCCACAGTTTAAAGGAAAAAATGGGAGAAACCTCAGGGAGAGCAACAGAGGAGGGATCCCTCTCCCAGGACGGACAGACGTGCAATAGATGCCGTGTGTAAATCGAAGAGATAATACATTTTACAGCATATAGACCGAATGTTAGGAAATGCATGTGTCTGTAATAAGAAGATAAATCCACGAGGATGTCAGCTAAGCTTTAAGACGATAAGTTTGGCAACAATGTGTGCTCCATTCCCACGTGTCCTCACATGGAGACAACATAACTAAGCATTAAAAAAGCACACCCACATCCTTTCCAGAGATGGAGAGCCTATATTAACAGACACATGTAGAAGAGGAAAACAGACAACCTCTCACTAAGCGCCAGGAACGTGATTAAATGGATCAAAACGATAA
Source organism: Pseudochaenichthys georgianus (assembly GCF_902827115.2). Classification (NCBI taxonomy): domain Eukaryota; kingdom Metazoa; phylum Chordata; class Actinopteri; order Perciformes; family Channichthyidae; genus Pseudochaenichthys; species Pseudochaenichthys georgianus. Next base: position 22,484,128 of record NC_047503.1, on the reverse strand, counting down.
TTTCAGCTGATTTACAGGCGACATTGGCCATATGTGCACCATAAACAATAATACTGTGACGTGAATGCGCCTGCATGGGCACTGATTAACTGAACTGAAACAGGTGTGTTAATCAGCGAGGAACTCACAGCTGGGAAACTGACAGCGGAGAGAGAAAAGGCAGTGGAGAACTGTGAATGGAGGTTGGAGGACGCTACATGTGACTCGGCACTCTTTTGGGTAGGAGGGTGTCGTTCGCAGCGGATAGAGCTGCCGGCGACAAAGACAGCCAGACAGGAAAGACGTTAGAGTGTCAGGATCGGGAGGCCTGTTACCTCCTATAGATAGTCAGGGCCGGGGTTTTAGTGTGTGCGAGCCCGATCCCTCCTTACGCACGGCGGTGCCCAAGCAACACGGACACCAGCTGTAGTGACTCAGTTCACGTCGTCCAGCGAAGCCGATCCCCGGGGAGTTGGACGGCGTCCCAAGCGTAGACCCCGGGGGAGGGTCTCGCCAACTGGCGAGTTACGTACACCCATTTATATTGTTGTATGTCTGATTTTAGAAGTATTTTACAGTGTATGGAAGGAGAGCAGCAGGGGAGAGGCTACCACGAATTGGAGCTCTCGCCTTAAATTATTGGTTGGGTCATTGCAGTGTGTGTGTGCTGTGTGTGTTCATTTTGCCTAGTTGTGTGCTTCCGGCAGAGGGTGTTTGCATGCAGTGTTCTTGGTGTGGTGTGCCGCGTTAAACGCTAGTAAAATTAGCCCTGCTGAAGTGTATTTAAAAGTGGACTCCACAGTCTAGTGGGGGTTTCTGGTGCCCCGTGGACTCTCTTCCTCTTGTTCTCTCCTCTCCTCTTACTAATGAACTGTGTTGTTAAAATAAAGATTGCCCTATATTTTGTACAAAGCTGCCTCTGTATTTATTGGAAGGTTCTGACAAAGTGGTAGTTGTTCCTGCCACACCTGAAGCGAATCCAACATATATTACACTGGTGGCAGTGGTGGGATATAACAGGGAAATGTCAGACCCGGAAAATAATCCACGAGACCTGCAGAGGCAGGTACGAGTCAGCCACACGCTGCCCCTTTGTATAATGGAAATGGCCGGGCTGTGACTCCGCGGCCAATCTTTATGCCTGAAACTTTTACTTGTAACACAACAGGACGACAATGGTCAGATTGGGCTGAACAATTTGAAATGGCTGCTGATGTTAATAATTGGGATGAACCATTAAGACTAAAATTCATGAGTCTCCTTCTGTCAGGCAGGGCACGTGAAGTTTACAGTGGGTTGTCAGCAACGGCTAAAGTTAACTATATCTTGTTGAAAGAAGCGATGGGAAGATGTTTGGACCCGTGTGATAGCGACGACTGTAACAGGGCTACATTCTCTTCACGCCGGAGGTTACATAATGAAACTGTGCGAGAAGTTGGCATTGCGCTGCGGCGGTGGGTTGTAAGAGCGTATCCTACGGCAGACCTTAGCACACAAGATCTGTTGGCCAAAGACCATTTTGTTGCACAGGTGGGAGGTGGAGATTTGCGCGTTAGCCTTCGCAGCGGCAAGCCTGCTACACTGGATGATGCTCTTTCCAGGCTACCAGCTTTTCTAGAACAAATGCCACATTGTGATCAGAATCCCACACAGGGAAGCATAAGCATGGTAACCCAAAATGTGGGTGCAGTACAAGAGACCCCCTCGGCTTCAGTGCCATGTCAGGCAGAAGAGATGGATGAATTGGCTCAGGCCCAGATGGATGACACCGATTTGCGGTGGATAATTGACTGTAAAAAGCAGGCTGACAGTCGTATGCCAAAAGACCCTGAACTTCAGAGATATTCCCCTGTGTGGAATCAGCTTCAAATGCAGGGGTCTAGACTAGTGAGAATTCCACCTTTATACTCTGATGCTGCGTCACAAGTGCAAGTCATCCTGCCTCGGTCCATGGTGCCGAAAGTTTTGGAACAGCTGCACAATGTTTCTACTGGAGGTCATTTGGGGGTGCAGAAACTCCAGGGAAAGGTTAAGGACCGCTTTTATTGGCCAGGATGGTTTAGAGATGTTACAGTATGGGTCAAGGAATGTGTGGATTGTGCTTCGCGTAAGACTTCAGGAAGGCTGCCATGTGCTCCGTTACAGCCATCAGTTATGGCTAGACCATTTGAACGGGTGGCACTTGATATCCTTGGTCCTCTCCCAGAGACGGCTAGTAAAAATAAGTACATTCTGGTTGTTGGTGATTATTTTTCAAAGTGGACAGAGGCTTTCCCACTCCCCAATCAGGTAGCACGCACCATTGCCAAGGTTTTGGCAGAAGCATGGGTTTGTCGCTTTGGTGCCCCACGCAGTATCCACTCAGACCAAGGACGCAACTTTGAGTCCACACTCTTTAAGGAATTATGTGAACTGTTGCATATCCATAAGTCCCGCACATCCCCATACCATCCCCAGTCGGATGGGTTGATTGAGCGTTTTAAATCGTACTCTTTTGTCTATGCTGGCCCTATTTGTGGAAGATAATCAGTTAAACTGGGACACTCTTTTGCCTTATGTGATGTTGGCTTACCGCAGCAGTGTACATGCTAGTACCTCCTTCACTCCATATCAGGTCTTATTTGGACGGGAAATTGTCTTGCCTGTTGACATCATGCTAAATGTGGACAACCAAAGGTCATTTGCCTCAGTGAATGAGTATGTGTCTAAACTGAGGGAGACGTTGTCTACTGTAATAGAGGCAGTAAAGAAGCACCAGGCTAAGGCATCAGAACGACAGAAAACATCCTATGACTTCAGGGCTAATTTCCAATATTATTCTGAGGGGGAATTGTTCTGGGTGCGGAATAAGGCTAAGAAGCGTGGGTTGTCTCCGAAATTGCAGAGGAGGTACAAAGGTCCATTTAGAGTGGTGGATAGGGTGACCGAAGTGCTTTATAGGCTTGTTCCAGTAGAGGGGGGTCCAGAGGGTGTTGTCCATTTCAATCGACTTAAGCCCTTTACCTCTTCTTTAACAGCACCATCACTTCCAGCTTCTGGGTCCAGAGTCGAGGGAAAGATGAGTCCCCAAGCGGGGACCAGTCGGCGTCCTCGGGTCCAGTTCGGTGCCAGTTGGGTCCACTTTCGCCAGCCCACCCTGGAGGCCCCGGGCAGGAGGGAGGACACCACTAACAAGTCTGGAGGACCGGGACCCTGTGGGGGAGGACCGGGACCCTGTGGGGGAGGACCGGAACCTGTGGGGGAGGACCGGAACCCTGTGGTTGAGGGACAATGGACGAATTGTAGGAGCCTCGCAAGGACACCTATCCGCCGAGGGACCAGCCTCTCTTTCCGGGGGCCTGCCTGGTCCCCCAGCGACGTCAGACGCGGTGGCTGTGTCTGAGTCTCCAAGGGAAGAGTCGGTAGCACCGTAGACAGGGGGTGGACGTTCGGGCCGACAGCGGAAGCTACCGGTGTGGTCTCGAGATTACGAGATGGCACCGCAGTGACTCGAGGATGAGTCTTTTTGGACAAAAGGGGGGAAAGTGTGATGTGAATGCGCCTGCATGGGCACTGATTAACTGTACTGAAACAGGTGTGTTGGAGGAACTCACAGCTGGGAAACTGACAGCGGAGAGAGAAAAGGCAGTGGAGAACTGTGAATGGAGATTGGAGGACGCCACATGTGACTCGGCACTCTTTTGGGTGGGAGGGTGTCGTTCGCAGCGGATAGAGCTGCCGGCGACGAAGACAGCCAGACAGGAAAGACGTTAGAGTGTCAGGATCGGGAGGCCTGTTACCTCCTATAGATAGTCAGGGCCGGGGTTTTAGTGTGTGCGAGCCCGATCCCTCCTTACGCACGGCGGTGCCCAAGCAACACGGACACCAGCTGTAGTGACTCAGTTCACGTCGTCCAGCGAAGCCGATCCCCGGAGAGTTGGACGGCGTCCCAAGCGTAGACCCCGGGGGAGGGTCTCGCCAACTGGCGAGTTACGTACACCCATTTATATTGTTGTATGTCTGATTGTAGAAGTATTTTACAGTGTATGGAAGGAGAGCAGCAGGGGAGAGGCTACCACGAATTGGAGCTCTCGCCCTAAATTGTTGGTTGGGTCATTGCAGTGTGTGTGTGCTGTGTGTGTTCATTTTGCCTAGTTGTGTGCCTCCGGCAGAGGGTGTTTGCATGCCGTGTTCTTGGTGTGGTGTGCCGTTAAACGCTAGAAAACTAGCCCTGCTGAAGTATATTTAAAAGTGGACTCCACAGTCTAGTGGGGGTTTCTGGTGCCCCGTGGACTCGCTTCCTCTTGTTCTCTCCTCTCCTCTTACTAATGAACTGTGTTGTTAAAATAAAGATTGCCCTATATTTTGTACAAAGCTGCCTCTGTATTTATTGGAAGGTTCTGACAAAGTGGTAGTTGTTCCTGCCACACCTGAAGCGAATCCAACATATATTACAATACTCGTCTAATAATACAAATAAAGTGATAAAATAGAGTGAGTGAATGGAATATTGCGCAATATGGTGCACAAACCATGAGCAGACAATAAACAACATCAGAAACAGGCACATGTTGATACTCTTAATATTGTTGTCAATTGCATTGAAATCAAACAGTGGGCAAACGTCATGTCCTTAGAAGTAATTTCAGATTGCATGGTAAGAAGGAACTTTTTGATAGACGCAAACATTGCTGCAACATGATATTCCCACAAATTAATGATAAATAAGAGACACACTGTTCCCGCTCAATGCTTAACGAACAAATGAGTGTTTACAATAGACCCTGCCATGCATATCTTATATTTTTAAGATGTTTGCTTTCTTGAAAAGAAAAGCAAACAGGTGCTACCATTATAATGTTTTAAGAGCACTTACTCAGATGGTTCCATCTCCGCAGCCATGCTGATGTGGTCTCCTGTTGTTGCCCCGGACTGCCGCTCGCTAGAGCCACGTGAAAGCCGTGTGCCGAGGACCACCCACTACACGTGTTTCTCTTGTGTCTCGCATTTTCTTGCGGTGGGCACTAGTCCAAAAGCCTTGTGACTGCCGCTGCAACGAAATGTCTTTGAGCTACGCCCCCCTCTCCCTCTCTGGCGCATGCTAATATACAGAAGAAACATTTTCGGTCCACGTTTTATGGTGGGGAAGATGCTGCAGCGGCAGTCGGACACGAAAACAGCAGTGTCAGCACCAAGGACATAACCGCGTGCGTCTTGGAGTGCTCGTAGACCATTGGATTTATTTACGAAAACGCATCAATCTGAAAATCATCCCAGTGCTCAATGCAAAGCTGGGTGTTTTTTTGCACATGTATGTCTAGACTGGCATATGCATGCAGGGTGATAACCAGCCATCAACTACACACTGCGGGGGTAGGGGACTGAGAGGGTTTAACAGTTGACGATGGCTGCTACTTGAGGGTATTAAATATAGTGTGGCGTTTTGTGAAATGCTGTTGTGTTCTCTGAAATGCTTGCACTTCAGGGCCACCGTAAAATATGGATACCTCTGCTAATAAACCCATTGGTAAGCCTTGTAAAATGCATTGTTTATTTTGAGGCTTTGACATTGTTGAGCTTCAGGAACACTTCCCAACCACCCCTCTTATAGTCAAATAAGGATGGTGGGAGTAACTAAGTAGATTTACTCAAGTACTGTATTTAATTACCATTTTGAGGTACTTTACTTGAGTATTTCCATGTTATGCCTCTTCTACTCCACTACAATTCATTCAGATGTATATTGTGTACTTTCACCCTACTACATTTATTTAATACCATAAGTTACTTTGCAGCTTTGGATTAATGATGTGAAATATAATCAAGACTGCAGTTACACCTGGAGTAAATTCACAAACTACCCTGCAGTACGAAGTCATTTAAACTAGCTGCACCTTTACCAGCTTTGATAACACTTTAATGCATCAATAATTGTAATCAAAACATATAACATGTTATTCTGAAATCTGCATAAGGAGTACTTTAAGAATATTTTCATGCCAATACTTTTGTACTTTTACTTGAGTAACATTCTGAATGCAGGACTTTTAATTGTAACAGAGAATTCCAACATCTGGTACTTCTTATTTTACTCAAGTACAAGATATGATTACTTCTCCCACCTCTGGCCAAATCACACATACAAATAGATTTCAGATTACATTAAAAGTCTGACTCTGCACTGTAATACAAGTCTCTATATGTATAGTCATTCACATTACATGGTAGACCAAATTACCCAAATGTTAAACTTAAATAACATCAATGGGTCTTGACCTGGGCTGCAGACAGACAGGTTGTGTCCTTCTTTTCTGTGGCATTAGTGACCTGAAGCTGTATTATCTAAAAAGCCTTCTGGTCAGCTAAACTAGACAGCCTTCAGCCTCTGCTGTCAGTTATTGGTCATGGACACAACGCCTGCAGATGTTCCCAGACCAGTGGTAACAACACAGCAATACTCCTAAAGGAAGATTTATTTGATCCCTTGTGTTCTAGCATTTTGTATATCTCACTTGAACATTCAAAAACAATAATGATTGTAAAAAAAAGTCACAAAAGGGTAAGGATTTTTTTTTTACCGTTATATTTATGTATTCAAAATAAAAAGGTTCTCCTCTGGTAATTCCAGTAAACAGTCACAGCCATTCACTCGCACAGTTGTTTGTTCAAAAGGTACAATCCCATCGTTAAAAGGCTTTTGAATACATTTCAGAAACCAATTGTTAACCAGTTTTATCAAGCTAACCATATTATCTGGTAACATTTTCATCATCTTGAACAAGAGTACATGGTTTAGAGGAATCTGCAACTCAATGCTTAAATGACATGCATGTAATTCATGTACAGTAAAGCTCATGCATCTTGAGTTCTAATGGCTAGCATCCGTTGTAAAATGCATCTTATATTAACCATTTTGAACAATTAAACAACCTTGAAACCACTACAGGTCAAAAGTTGTAATGAGACAATCTGCTCAATGGTTTATTAAAAGTATACACATTCTAAAACAGCTCAATGACTTCAATGGAGTATTGTCCGATGTCCTTGTTCACCTTCATCTTATTGAGCTCATGGAGGCTGCCCTCGATCTTTCCAAGCTCAGAAAACAGTCTCACCTGAGGGGACAGAAAGGCATCTTGGTATTAATTGTTTCTCAGATCACTATTTTCTGATAAAACTGCAGATTTTTAAACCATACACAACCCAACATCCAATTCACCAGCAAATAAGAATAACGTATATATTAAAAATGATCTCACAATATTGATGTTTGGGTTTTTTATCCATCCTATGGCGCGTTTCCACTGCAGCGGGTAGCTCGCTTTAAGCGTGCCGAGCCGTGTGGGGCCCGTTTTTGGTTGCGCTTCCACTTGGCCTAGTTTTGGACCGGGGCTACTTTTTTTTGGGGGGGGGGGGGGGGGGGGGGGGGGGGGCGCTCATTGAAGATGACGTCACGGCTCCGCCTACACTGCGTTACTATAGTAACTACCCCAGTTCCTAAACTGTAATGGAAGCGCAGCATTAAAGTGAGCCGGGCCTAATAAGGCCTAACCAAACCGAGCGAGGCCGAGCGAGGCCTGCAGTGGAAACGCGCCACAATACTAATACCAGGAGGCCACTTACAAATGAAGACAAAGGGAAGACGGTTTGTTACCTGAGACTTAACAAAGGTGTGGAGGTTGTGCAGTAAGCCTTTGGCCTCTGGAGTCATCGCTAGCACTGTGAAATGGGCGTCCAACAGCAAGCATACCCAATCCATGATCTACAATCAAAGAAAAAGGAAACCACAATGAGATTTTATGTAAAAACTCTCTCCATCTTTATCCTTTTACACTGACTGTATACAATTCAGACCAAACACAGTTAAAGTCAACATATGAGCCCAGTTTTTACCATATCATGGATTTCACAACCTGAAAAATTCACAGAAATGCCTGATCATTTTTAATATCTAGTTAGACGTTGACACAGACCTGAGTCAGAGTTGGGGATCTCAATCCATGCATCTGCGGGAAAGCATCTTGGGAATATTTTAGGTAAAGGAACTGCAGGTACCGGAGGAAAAGCTGATTGGATGAGAAAGAACATTACATTATTATAAGCCTCTAGTATTACCGTTACTACATGGTACTGGGTATCGTTGTATGCTGCCCAAGTTGCCTTGCTGTTACTCACAACAACATGTTGGGGGGAGAGATCCTTCAGGTGAGGGAGGAGGAAGAAGTCGCTGTACGCCGTCATCAGGACCTCATTTCTATACAGCTCGAGTTAAGATCTCATTCAAATCATTACACACCATAAACGTTGCATTTATGCAGTCTATACTATGACATACAGCTGTTACTGATTCACAAGATGTAGGTTGAATGACAACAAAACGATTTAAAAAAAACTGATTTTGGTTAAAGGCACATAGTATCATCACAGTGAGGTATAAGATGCGACTGGGTGGTGAGCATGTGTTTGAGTGTGCACTGGGAGGATACAGTAAAACACCCTTGTGTAATCCCACTGGACAGATGTGTTCTGGTGGAGTTGTGGTCTCCTTTTTTTCTGCTTCGGTGCCACCTGCCTGATCCATGTCATTGGTGGCGGGGCTGAAACCATTCTGCAAGCCAACTGGGTCTCGCTCTCCAGCCATCAAGGTTTCCATTAAGCTGATACTCTCAGGCTCCAGGTTCACTTTCTCTGCATCACTGTCTGGCATACTGCGACATTAGGGCACAACAACAAGGTTACTTTTTGATTTGACAACACATTACTGAGTTTGTTTACCCTAAAGAAAAACAATATAATACTTTAGTGACCCCCAGTGGTAGAATCAACAAGACCCTGTGGCAGAGACACCTATTAATGATTATATTACAGTCCTCACTGAAGTGGTTTTGCACGTTAAAACTAGGGGTCGACCGATATTCCGCATTTGACCGATTATCGGTATCGCTCTTTTTTTTGTTGCAAATTGCCGATACAACTTTGGCTCTGATGCGGCCGTTTCTCTGGCTGCAGTCACCACTCTGTGTACACGAGCAATGTCCCGCCCACAGCGCTATCTGATAGGCTATTACTGAAGATTTTCCGGGCGGGAGCCAGCCAGAGAGGCGGGACCTTCTCAGATTACAGGCAGGTGCGAAAGAACGCAGACACAGACTGAAGCAAGCAGCAGCGCTGAGCGGCAGAGCCATACATGTGTTAAACCGAAGTTCAATAAACATCCCTATCCCCTATGCTGAAGTTGCAAAAACACCACGATCTTATGATCCAATTCTATCAGTTTCCCAGTTACACAGGGACGCGGGAAGTCAGTCAGAGTTGGGGGTGCGTGCAGTGTCTCACAGCGGAGTAACTGTGGTGCGGGGGGGCTGCGAGTGGAGCCCGCCGTTTTTCAGGTTGATATGTGAAGCTCATTAGCTAGCCAACATGTATCTAGCAAATGTTTAGCAAAATATTAGAAGTGAGGCTACTAGACTAACGTTAGGTCTACTGTAATAGCCTCACTTTTAATAGTTTGCAAAACATTAGCTAGCACTAGTGTTTTGCAGTTGCTAGCAGCTTATTGGGATTTTATGCTAGATAGACAGATATAATAAATTAAGCATTATTGTTATAGCATGTCAGCCTGCAGCCCCACTTCTTGTCTCTCTCTAACTCATTGCAGATGGCTGCACTAAAGAAAAGGGCACAGAGAGGAAACCAGTTGTAAGATGTTTAAAAGTTAATTAAAAATAATATATGCTTAAATGCATTTCAAAGAAGTTGTGTTGAGTTGTGTTGGAGTTTGTGTTATTCTACATTTTGACACCAAGATTTTCTGATTTTACTGCAAATGTATATCGGTTCCAAATATCGGTTATCGGTCTCCTTGATTACTAATAATCGGTATCGGCCTTGAAAAAGCCATATCGGTCGATCCCTAGTTAAAACAATCTGTTTTACCTGATAAAGGTCTTAAGGCAGGCACAGGTGACAGCTTCAGGGATGTCAGGGAAGAACTGCAAGCAGAGCTGACACAGGAAGTAGTCCTTCTTCTCCAAGGCCAGGAGCACAAGGTCAGGACACATACTGTTGAATGTCATGATGGTAAGTCTTCACATTAGACTGAATTAACACTGATTGGATTAATCTAGTTTTTATCTTCCAGTTCATTCTTCATTAACTGATTCAAAGGGGAATGCTTTACTGACCTGTGGCAGAGGCAGCGAGTCTGCACGAGCTGAGCCAGGATGCTGGGGGTGTAGAAGGCTTCCTCACCCAGGCTCCGGGACACGAGGGCTGCTGCGAGCTGCCCTAGGGAGGGCTGCAGGTCCTGGACGTCTGTCCTCGAGAGGAGCCCCTCCACCTCCTTCTGGACCTCTGCCACTGATGCTGTCTGCAAGAACAATTACAAAATGTTTATTTTTTTTTTATTTTTTTTAAATTACACTTTTTTCTAATGCAGTTTCAGTATTATGAGAGCCATGAAAAAACAAAATTCTACCTTGATGAACTCCATAATTTGGTCATTTGTTAAACTGGGTGCTGACTGGCTCTTACGGGTTGTTCTCTGTATGGAAAGAGAGAATAATCAAGCTGTCAGTGTGGAAAACACGGGGTGAATGCACCAGCAATTCAGGAAACAGCTGTCCAGCCTCTTTCCCATTGAAAACATTTGTCAAACATACCGTCTTTCTGGTCTCCACTGTTTTCGAGGGATTAGCTTTATCTTCATGCAAAATGTTATTCCAAGATGGTACAGAAGTGGAAGCTTTGGACTCTGTAACAGTAAGAAAAAAAACAAATAGAATGAGTCAATTTGCAATGCTGAATCAGTGCTGCAGCATTATTAAGAATGAGCTACTACAAGAATACATGTTATTGCAGTTTTTAAAGACAAATGCTTTTGTTTGAAGTAATTTGTATAACGTTTTGGTTACTTCACAATCAGTACAACACATTTGTTTTATCTCACCTTCAGTCTTGGTTTGCCTTAGTTTTCCCAGGGCAGAGGCCAGGGAAGATTTGGGGCACTCATATGGAATAACCGAGAAGCTTTTCCCATGTGGAATGAATAACTTGTTCGAATAGCCCCATAACTAAATCCAAGAGAAATTGGACAAAGAGGAATAAAAAGTTAATATTTTGCAATAGTGATGATACAAACTATCACAACTGATCTTTTTGTGCGTAATTATGAACTGCCATAAAGTTGTGAGGAGGGACAGAGAGCCCTGTCACAGTGGAGAGCAGGCACAATGCACTACCAAAGTCATACAGTCCTCCATCAGCACCAGCAGCTGGAAGGACAGGGAACCTTGGTCTGCATTCATAATGATAATAATAATAATGGAAGCTTTTTTGGGTGAAACACAGACTTCTAAGCTCAGCCCCACACTAGTGATTGTCCCGTGTGAGCTCTCGAGCCCTGCAGTTAGCATGGCTAAAAATCACTAACAGCATATTGTGTCATCCTCGGATCATATATTGGAAACATTATCACTTGGTGGGTCATTTTTGCATAATACACTAAAGCATTCCTACCTGTCCATAGATTTTACCCTTCATCTCTTTTCCTGCCTGCAGCGTCTGGAAATTGGTATTCCAGATGCAGAGGAAGTCTGAAAATATCAGATATAGAGAGACATTAAAGAACCACACACTTTATTTTGCAAACAAGGCCATGAAAGTGTACATAGATCAATACATCTTTGTAATACGAAAATGTAAAAATTTGATCACAATAACATTCCAAGTGATTTCAATTTAGGATTCTTTCTTTCACATTCAAGCTGAACAACAACAACAACAACAAAGGGACCAGTGCTGGGATTGTTGCAGTTAGTACATCGGATGTTGGCACAGAGTTAATACAATTAATTAATAAAACACTAATGAACAAAGAAAAGGCAGATAACATAACCAATTTTGATCCTCTTAAAAAACGTTTATGTGTTCTGATTCACTAGAACTGCATACTGAAAACATTTAGTAAATCGGAGATGGATTAAATCAAGATCTGTCATGCTTAAAATGGTACATTTAATGGAGTTAAAACCAGCCAGATGCTCAGGCTGAGTACAGCACTTGCAGTCTTCATTTGAGGCAGTGTATTTTAACAGCTTACCTTTACCAGCTCCGGCAGAGGGGTGTGGAAGCCCCACAACAGCTACATGGGCTTCATCCAGGACCTGAGCAGATGCAGCCTCCAGCAGACCCTCCCCCACAGGCAGAGCCAGCAGCAGGCTGCGGGGCAGCGGGAGAGCCGGGGCCCCCTCATCAGCCCCAAGGCCCCGCACAGGGACTATACTCTGGTACACATGACCGTTAGGGTCTGGATGGAAGGAAAGAAGAGGCGCAAAAGATACAATTAATGATTATGAAAGAGAGATCAATAATGGAACGCATCTTCCCATATTCTTCTCTGCCATCTTGTATGCAACACCCTCATTGCAACCAACAGTGTGAAAACCATGGCCAAACAGTACAAACTGTGCAGGTGGGGTTTTTGAATTCTCCCTTTAACACATTCCCGGCATTACTGTAAACCTCCAATCCAAGGCAAATCTATGAAATTAACCTATGCTGTTGAACACTGAAACTAATAATATTTCCAAAGAACACGCAGGCTTACATAGATATACCAGGCGGATGTGTTTGTCTTTATAGGAGGCAGAGAAGCTGAGGGGGGAGAGTCCAGGCTCCTCTCTCTCCAGCCGGTACTTCTGTAGCGTGTTGGGATTAAATCTCTGCAGGTACAGGAAGTTATCTCCTTTCTGTGGGAAGACATTGAGAGGCAAGGCAGAGAGGCTTTTAGAAATACAAACAACAATGATTTGAACATGATCATGGAGAAAAGGTGTACAGATGGGGGCGGTGGTGGCGAAGTCGATAGGGACTTGGCTTGGCAATTGGAAGGTCACCAGTTCAAGTCCCGGCAAGACCAAGTGCTACCGAGGTGTCCCTGAGCAAGGCACCGTTCCCTACACTGCGCTGTTCAAAATGGCTGCCCACTGCTCCTAACACTAGGATGGGTCAAATGCAGAGAAACAATTTCCCCACGGGGATTAATAAAGTATATCAAAATAAAAAAAAAAAAAGATAAAATAAGTTATTAGTAAATTGATTAAAAAAAACAGGACATCCACATCATTAACCATGCAGGCACATACCAGTGTTTCCCATATATTGATTTATTTGTGGCGGGCCGCCTCAATTAAATATCGTCCACCACAAATGGATCTCATAAGAAAATGATTTTTTTTTTTTTTTTAATTTATTTATTTATAAATGTTGGTGGTCTAGTGAGGTGGGCTGATGATCGGAAGGTTGCGAGTTCAAATCCCACCTGGAACACCACTACTAGTGTGCCCTTGAGTAAGGCACTTAGCTCTCAGTTACTCCAGGGAGAATGTCCCTGTAATTGGTCGTTGTAAGTCGCTTTGGAATAAGGCATCTGCTAAATGCCTAAATTGTAAATGATATTTTTGGGAGAATCAACCCCACAGATCCTCAACTCCGGTGTGTCTCACTCATTAACAACGCAACACAGAGCAACAAGAACGTTGTCTACAATAGCCATGAACTCGCATGCATTTTTGTTATTTGAGGGGGGGTGGATGCGTGGGCCACCCGAATAGGTTAAGGGGCCTTTGGCTTTTCTTGCCGGGGGGTTGCGGTGCAGTGCCCCCTCAAATAGAATCAAATTCTGTGGGAAACACTGCATACACATGCCCTCATATTAAGTGTCATTACAGCGTAATATTGCGAGACGATACAATTAATGCATAAAATAAATTCACTCAAGTTATGAGCTTTCGTGTCCGAGATAAAAAGCCAAACAATTTAAATGATGTTACCTGTTCAGTTGTGAAGATAACTAACTGTTGTGACTCTGTTAGTACATTGGTGCTCCACCTAAGACAAACAAACAATTGATCAACACGCTACATGAGGCAACAAGTGAGACTGTAGCACAGAAATAGTAACCAAATTATATCATGATTTGAAACTTCTACATGCATAAATAGTTTGAAAGGGATTTACTGGGGGTGTAGCCAAGTGACACTGACCTGATGGCCTCTTCTTGAGCCAGGACGTCCTCTATGGGCTGCTTGGGAGCAGAAAGGAGAGAGTCCAGGAACCTCACAGCTCCTCTCTGGAACAGGACCACAGGCTCCAGTTCAGCCGCAGAGTGGACCCTCCAGATATCTGATGACACCTGGAGAGGATATAGAAGGAGGGAATAAGTCACCTGATTGATTAAAGTACACCCATCATGTTATTTGTAGGCATATATTATGGGTCTCAGATATGATGTGTTTTTCTCAAAATACAAATAGATCATGCATTTTAGACATCCCTCATATCCCTCTATTCCAGCCCTGTTTAGAGAAATGTGGATTTTGGCTCCTTCGCTAAAAAAAAAAAAAGAGGAGGCGGAGCTAATGCCTGATCAGAATTCTACCAGAGATAAAGTTAAATCCTGCTGGGATAAAACACCATCCTGTTCTAAACCACACCAAGGATTATTTCTGAAACAGTATGGAGCTCAAATTATTTTTCTCTTGTGGGTTTATCACAAGGTGAGTTCCTTTTTTTATGTCCTGCTTTTTAAAAACACATGTGCTCTACACAGTACAGGTTAGTTCTGAGTGTTAGCGAGGCTTGATAATGTAAACAAATACCATATTACGTCCAAAACACGCCAGGCATTGTTTCTGATAGCAACTCTCTGTGGGTCCACCATCCGAAATTACGTAATATCGGCAGCAAATCTGTATCCGCTCGTTGTTTCCTCTGTTACTTTAGAGGAAAATAAGGGGCCACGTACTTAGTTCCCAGTACTTAGGTGCCGTTTACACGAGAACGCAAACGGTTGTATCCGCTACTTTTCTCTTTCGTATAGCCCGTTCGTTCACACGAGGCCGTAACGGAAACGCAGATACAGACCCCGCAAACGATAACGGGCCCCAAGGTCTGCTACTGACCCCAAGGTCTGCTACTGACCATGCTACAAAAATATACAGCTCCTCTACAACAACCATCAGCAACAAGTGGACATGGAGAATTACATGAACTACATGTTGCTAAATCCAGCGTGGGGCATAAACAGAAGGGCAACCATGGCAACCATGCTCGGGGGTCTTCTTCACTGCTTTTGGTGTATTTTGTGGCGGAAGTACAGCGTCACTTACAGGCCCGGCATATGTACTACAGCGTCTCCAGCGCTTTTCGAAGCTGCTGGGACTCCCAGCAGCTTCTACTGAAGCCTTCCGAGTAAATCGCCAGAACGCCGACACCTCATCACTCCACCGCTCCCATGTTTCTTTTTTGTGTTGCCATAAGTTAGTCTCTCTCAGTTGGTGCGCTGGGATAATGTTAATGCTAATAATGCTATTGCCGGCAAATACAATGGCGGCTTCACAAAAGGGACTAAAAAGGGGGGGGGGAGTTCTGATGAACTAAGTTCTAGTTCCAGACCTTTTTAGTGTGAACGAAAAATCCCAGGAACTATCGGAACTAAAAGGGAAAAGTACGGGGAAAAGTACTCCGGTGTGAAAGCGCCTAATGGCGCTCTAGGAGGAGATTCAGGTGATAAGGTGGGGGGGGTGTTACCTTGGTTGGTTATTTGCTAATGGTTACACAAGCCAAAAAAAAAGTCTCTTTACACAGAGGGGACACATGTTTATGTATCAAAGACATGAAAAAGTGGATTTTGCATAATAGGGGACCTTTAAAGATCTCGGGAGTGGAAAGAAAAACAATACATTGCTAGGTAAGGTTAGCTGCCTTTTTAGAATGAGTCTGGAAGATATGAATCCCATTTTGTATTGAATCTATACCACCCACCACCACTGCCCAGCATACTTGGTGAAAACTCCATCAAGACTGTATCCACAGTAGTTTTGATTCATCTAGTGTCATGCTCTCTATGACAACAAGCTTTTAACTTGGAACAAGTATAACCAATATTGCCATTAAACACATTGCACAAAGTCATTCACTTACGGTTGCTTTGAAGGCCTTATCTAAGTGTATGTCTTCTTCCTTCCAAATTCTGATCACCTGAAAAAACAAACAGAAATTATTTTTGTGACAATATCCTGCAGATAATTCTGGAAGGCCAGATCTACAGAGAAACCTAGAGAATAGATTATTACAAGTTTATTTTTCAAGCACCACAAACAAAGTGGTCTGTTAGGTCAAACCTTTAAATGAGGTAACAGTGTTTAGTGAGTAATGATGGGTGAATTAAGGAATGTATTTAGACCCAGTTAGTACACGTTTACTGAAAAGGCAAAATTCCTTCATTGTTTATCCAAAAGACTTGCTGATTATTTTATGGAAAACTAAGATAACTGTCCCAGTAATTTAGTCTATACTTAAGAATTGATTTATTCATTTTTTGCCAAATGTCTCTATGCTGGTGCTCCAAATCAAGCACAACAAAACATGGTCGTACTAGAATGACTGAAAGTGTACCTTGCTGTCTGCCACTGCCACATATTCCTTGGTCTTTGAGTTGTAGACTGCTGAACAAGTCAGAGTCTGTCCTTGTTTTACTGTCCAGCTGCTCAGTGACTTCTGGTCTGAAACCTGTCAGAAACACAAAAAGAGAAATAAAGAGGACTAGTTATTAACATCAATGACTGCCCAAGATAGTGTAACGTTCTACAAAGGGAGTCGGAAACTTATACCACTCACAACACAAACACGTTTCCCTTATATCTACAAAAGTACATGTACAACTGTGTGATTATGCACGTTTAACCTACACCAATTATAAAGTTGACGTTTACTGAAGAAGAGCTGCTTGGAGAATAACTTATGTATGTAGAGCTGTCCATTAGCTAAATATGCACACTGCATACTTAAATAACTGAGTGTCTCGTAGTGTAGACAACGGCGGCTAGCTACAGTAGCATGTGCCTGTTTGTTTATACTCGCATAATGTTTACCATAATACAACTTGACTTAACGACCTTAACTAACGATGTTACCTTTAAATAACTAAATGTACTTTCACAGCTATCTGATGTTTGTGTCCTATCTGTTCTGGTGGTTTCTGCTACAGCTACTGTATGTCGAGGATGCCAACACGAGTTACACATGTCGCAGTCGCACTGATCAGCTGGCCCAGAAGAGAAGAGCCTCCTCAAAACAAACGTTACACGTTACCTTGAACAGCGTGACAGATCTCCTTGAGTCGGTGACGACGACATGGTCGCTGTCTCTCTCCGGTTCGACACCTTGAATGCCTGAATTTGACAGATTTTGAGATGGAGTAAGTCCGCACAACGTGTATCCCTCATACAGCGCGGCCATGCTGGACGAGAAGAAAGTGGACTCGTCGGCTCTCGCGAGAATGGACGAGTGTTTGTGAGAGGCCACCGTGCGGAGTCGCGCCTTTACGTCGCGGGAGCGCGCACCGGGTAAAGAGAAAACTGTCACAAATTGTAATTAATTCTAAGGCAAAATATCATTAAAAACGAAATAATTATCTTATCTCGTTGTGGTTTTGATCAATGATGATAAATGACCGAAAGGCTATAGTTTATGAAGATTCCAATGCTTTGTTAGACCTTCAAAGCCTTTAAGTATCTTACTATTGGTAAGGTTCACTTACCACTTCACTTAGGTTCACCGTTTTTATTTTCCCTAAACATTACAAGTAGTAAATGAAATTATTGAATAAGTACATGATGGGACAGATGACCAGACACATGCACCAGAAACCAAATTGCATTCATATTTATTGATAGAGGACTGAAAAGGTCAACATGTCAACAATCACAAATATGGGAAAATCCATTACCAACCAGAACAAATAAACATATTCCTTATTGCTGTAGTTAAATCTTCCTCAGATAAGCAATCTGCTGCTGTTTCAGCATTGTGTGATTTCTGATGGAAGTGAACCCGGACCACTTGGCTCTGGAAATGAAACAGACACACAAATAAAGAGAACAGGTCAGAATGTGTGCGCTTCCCTTAAAGAGGGCACTTCATCTTAATTATCACTATTATAACATAAGGAACAGGTCTAGAGATAATTGCCCCAAAAGCATTGGCTGTCATTCTTTTTGTTGAGTAGACATAATGGAAAGTGAGCCGCTCAACTTAGACTTGAAATGACCATATCACGGAAAACCTGAGAGGCAAGTGAGTCTGACCTTGTGTTTTAATTGTATTTTTTGTATTTTCTTTTTTTGCACCTGTAAAAATAGGCAAACATTGGCAGGTCATTTTTTTTCAAGATTCGTTTTTGCCATTGAAATTCTCTTTGCGGCCACAAGAGGCTGAAGTTCACCTCTAGCACATAATCTAAAAAGGACTAAGGTTGTGATGTGATAGTAAAAACAAACAGAAAAAATATAATAAAGTAAAGCGTGTGGCGTTATTGACTATGTGGCTGCTTTGTAATGATATTTTGTAATTTTAAAGCAATATAACTTACGGTCAAAGCATTCAGGGATTTTGAGTTTTCCGTCGGTGCACTGGGTTTGCACTGCATAACTACAGTTCATGGGTTTGTCAATGCAGTAGACTGAGACAATGTCGTTGTGTAAGACTCTGTTGGGTTGTAGGTCTTTGATCCAGATTTGTTTTCCTTTGTATAATATCCTTGCCGTCTCTATGTCGACACTGCAAGGAGCTGTAATTCAGAACGTGAAGTAAAAACATTAAAATGATTTAAAAGTGTTGTTTTGCTCCCTATACAGGAACATATGACATGAACTTTGGGGGAAAAAGCTATGGAATTGTGCTTGAATGACATTATTACCACATGTCCGGTACAGAGTGGGAACAGGAATACACAAATCAAAACTGGGAAACAGTTTTATTTCTATAAAGCTAAAATCCCAAAAAGAGCTACAATTCTTTCATCCTTGCAAGATCAGACAAGAAATGCACCTACCACCAACATTGTAATGTAAAATAACTGTAGCATTGGTTTTAGCCCTACCTTTGCAAGATGGCTTCTCAGACCATTTCCCATTTTGCTGACAAACAATCTCATGGCTTCCTTCAAGCACATAGTCTCCATTGCAGCCATATTTAATCGTTTCCCTATAGTCATAGTCCCTCGGTTCGCTGCTTGACATGAAGCCTCTGTCAATGTTCTCCGGTAGAGGGCAGGTCACCACTGTAAGAGGACAAATGTAGTCATTCATCTTTTTTTAACAACTGTTTGCATAAAATCCCATGCTGTTGCAAGTTGAAGTGTATTAGAACGTTTATATGAGAGATGGTGAAGACCAATGTGGTAGTAGAGTTGCATCTTATTTGAAAATGTGCCATGTGTGTCACCTTTTTCAGCTCCCACTGTAAAGGCAATAGGAAGCAACATTCTACATCTTACAATCTGATCGGATGGTCAGATTGCTGCTAGTGCAAGATACAGTGTCATGTTTCCCAAACGGCACTCATCAAATCCTGTTCACAAATGGACTTTGTGGAAAGATTGCTTTCTTATTTTCTGATACTAAGATCAATAATACATTTACATTTCAGTTTTCTAAAACAAGTTTGACAATCCAAAGTGTAAAACAGTATAATATAAATGTCACTATGGTTATAGTCATGACTTGCTTTTCATATTCAACTTTTTAGTTATGGCTCAGATCAGTAAATTCAATGCCAGAAAACGGCTCACGGTATTTATACAGCATCTCCCTTTCCAAACCTTCATACCTTGACATTCAGGTGTTTTGGTCCAGTTGCCGAGGACAGTGCACTCTGCTCTTGCGTTGCCAAAAACGATGTATGGAGGATTACACTTGTACGTCCCCCCGACACCATAATCAACAGTGTTGCCTCTGATCCTCTTGTCATAAACAATCATACCGAAAGGTGGAATCGGAGCAAGATCACAGGTAACAGCTGTGAGAGAAGAGACAGCACATGTCATTACGTATAATGTATATTGGTTAGGGCTGTCAGTCGATTAAAATATTTAATCGCGATTAATCGCATGATTGTCCATAGTTAATCGCGATTAATCGCAAATTAATCGCACATTTTTTATCTGTTCTAAATGTACCTTAGAGGAATATTTTTCAAGTTTTTAATACTCTTATCAACATATGAGTGGACAAATATGCTTTATGCTAATGTTTATTATCATTTGAACAATGACAAATATTCTCATGAATATTAAACACAACAACCTGGAACCTCTCCCATTCAATACAAATGGTGTGTGTGTGTGTGTGTGTGTGTGTGTGTGTGTGTGTGTGTGTGTGTGTGTGTGTGTGTGTGTGTGTGTGTGTGTGTGTGTGTGTGTGTGTGTGTGTGTGTGTGTGTGTGTGTGTGTGTGTGTGTGTGTGTGTGTGTGTGTGTGTGTGTGTGTGTGTGTGTGTGTGTGTGTTCGTTCGTTGGAGCTATGTGCAACTCAAGGCATATGCTCGAACGGGAGCTGCCTGGACGCTGCAATCATGTTGCTGCAATCATGAGTGTGCTGACTTCTCGTACAATGTCCCGCTGTCTGGCTTCCTGCATCAAGTCAAGTGCTTGGCGCAGTTGTGTGGATAGAGCGCTCCTCTGTTTTCATTAAAACAGCTCCTTATATCCGTTAGCGCAGCTAGCTAGCACCAGATGCTAACAACAACAATAGCCGCGTTCACACTGCGGTACGGTAATGCACGTAAGGTCTCTCTCTTGCTCGCTCGGGCCACACACACACACACACACACACACACACACACACACACACACACACACACACACACACACACACACACACACACACACACACACACCCTCCCGGTCCTCCCGATGGCCAGTCGGTGTCTGCCGGTGAGCGTGGAAGTGTGGTCTGCCACAAGCCGGCGGCAGGAGCGGGGCTGTCAGCAGCATCAGCTTGTAGATGGTATTTTAAAGTCGATGCGCTCTGAAACTACGGGGCGGCCGAGGAAAAAAAATACACATGCGTTAATCGCGTTAAAATAATTAGTGGCGTTAATTTTTTTTGTTGCGTTAACGCGTTATTAACGCGTTAACTTGACAGCCCTAATATTGGTAAATAATGCACGCTTGTATTCTGCACTTTTCAGCTCCTGCAGTCAACATGTTGTTGCAACCTTGGGCAAGACACTCAAACCAAAGTTGATGGGATGTTGTATGTGTGTGTGAATGTGTGTGTTTCTTGGAGTAGGTGACACCTTGCATGGCATCCCCTGCCCCTGTATCAACGGATGTGAATGGGTGAATGCTGATTTGTATATAGAACTGCTTTAAGGGTTCATAAAGACTATATGTAGTCCCTTTACCATGGAAAATGTACACATTTATACTTAGTTTTATTTAGAACACTTACATTTGTGTAAATGTATTTTCACTGGCCTAATATCAAGTTATTCATGAAGTTACACAATTATTGTGGGGCTGTCTAATAAGTCCTCAGAGAATTTAAACTGAGAACAGTACTTTGTGCTGAGTGTTCTGATTTAAAAAAGAATGTAATGGATTACATACGCTTGCACTCTGGTACTGGTGTGCTCCATGTTCCATCAGCAAGGCACAGGGCACTGCTGTTTCCATTCATGGTGTACCTGAGCAGAGCCATATCATTTGGTCAGTTCATGCTTGGATAAATACACAATAACACAGGTGTTGACTTAAATACTGTTAAAGCCATTTTAAATATTGATTAATCATAGGAATCTTAAAGTAGTGTTCAGATGCACACAAAATAAGTTAAATAGGAATTGTCATGGTTATCATTGATGCTGTTATACCTCAACATTATTAAATGATGGCTACGATTTATCTTTGCACTTCATTTAGATATTGATGCAAGTCACATGGATCTTTCTTAAAATACTTCTATAATGTATTGTGTGCATGATTAGAGGTTCTCCATTTGGAATTCAGTGTACCACCAGTGTATAAGGGACATCAAGATGAATATCAGAGAAACTGACACATTTCAAACAACACCATTCAACAAGATGTTCTTTCTTTACCCTTCATCACAGGTATAGTTGATCATACTCTGGAACTCAGTGGCCTCATAGTATAATTCTCCATTGGACAATGGATCAGGATGGGGACACTGTTTGGCTGCAGACGAGAACACAGGTGTTACTATTTTGATATGAATATTGTTTAGATAGAAATAAATGTTTGCTGTACACCCTGTAAACATAATAAAGTTAAGTTGGGATCTAGAAAAGACTATGTTGACATGTTCTATGTTATTTATTTTGCCAATGAACAGACAACTTACTCTCAAGTCCTGGATATACATTCATAATGCAGAATAAAAGAGAAACCTATTGAATATTTGTAAAAGCAATAATAAATACGTATCTGACTATTAGAAATGAAAATAAACGTAAAAATAAGAGTGTGGTTATCACAATCCGTTCATCGTTCACATTGTTTCACATGCCTAATGAATATGTAACATCAAAAACAAGTATTCATTTACACAATTTAATTTCTACATTGTAAAATCTATCTGTAATTATCAATTAATAATTGTATTTAAAATGACATCATTATACAGCTAGTTTTATTTTACAAAAGTAAAAGTTTCCTTACGGTTGATATTTTGCAGAAAATTACATCATGTTTAACTTAAAAAGTAACTCAAGTGTATGAATTTGCACTACAAGATCTGTGAGAGGATCCCTAGTGTTCACGAAAAATAAAGGATACCCACGTGAGCACATTAATTTGGTTTTTGTCCATGTTCCACTGGCAGCACACACAATATTCCGAGGGCCGGAAACTGGGGTGTATCCCTGTTTGCAGGACAGCGCTAACTCCACACCCGGGGTGTAGAACCTCTGGAACCCACCCATCTCAATGTTGGCAGCCAGCTCAGGCCTAAGACATACTGCAAGGACACATGGATTTAGTGATATGTATTATAATGGCTTGGAGAAGACCGGTTTGTGATAGTTATAGACCTCCAGAATTGAAATATAAGATCATTATATTAAATGAATGCCATGTGCTGATTCTAGAAATAGAAGGAATAGGTGTTGTGTCTGCAATTATGTCACATAGCAAATCAATGTGAAGTTGCATTTGCCCTCTAAAGTTTAGGTAAAATATAATTATTCTGTAAGCACAAAGAACAGAACAAAAAGTTTAACCATTAGCTTCACAGCATATTGAAACACACCATTTAACCATGGCAGACAACAGACCTTTCCAGAGGAATCATGCAGATCTAGCCAAATAAAACAAGTTAAACAAGAAGAAATAATAGCAAATACCATTGTCATGTTGTGTTTTTACGATGGTAAAAAACACAAATGGAAATAGCATAAACAAAGCCAGCTTGCATTCCATCCTTTGAAGAGATGTTTAGACGCTTCTCAGTTCTTTCCTGTGGCCACACAGTGAATATCTGTCCCCTGTTTCACTAATGTTTGTGTTTCTCTAAAAGTAAATAGATAAGAGCAGCATGATGTAACTTCTCACTGGCTATCCTTGTTTTGCTTGCTTTTTGCAATAAGAGATTGTTCTCGTGACAGTTTACTGGAAATGAAAGTTCAAGTCGGACTTCCCCCTTGTTGCTGCAATATGAAACACCAGCCCATTTGGCTCCATTTTGCTATTGCTTAACTGTAGTTTCTTACTAAGTACGTTTTTAGTTTTTAAATTCTTTAATCCTTTTTTGTTAATGCATATGGCACACATTTTGACGCAACATCTTGCAAGAAACAGCGTCTGAGGGCTTCTTAATATTTAACAAACTATGAATGTGTCATACCCACGTAACGGGAAGAAACTCAGCTATCAGACAATATTAACCGTTTTTAGTTAAACAAAACAAAAGGGTAATAACAAAGGCTCTGAATTAGCCCTGAGCGAAAAAATGCTAACGCACTTAGCACAGAACTCAAGGTAAAATACCCTTATTACTTATCGGATCTGCACAAAAAAGATATCGATTAGCAAACTGAGATTCCACAGATTCCAGACATATAAGAATCATCACTGGGCGATCAGGATCGCGGCCAAACGACAAGAAACAACAACAAAGAAATGTGCTTTACGGAGCCAAAATATCTTACCTTAGCTGTTGTTCTGATCAAAAGTTGTGTTCAATGGCATTAAAACGAGAAAAACGCTGCTGAAGGTTAATCCAGAGGTTAATCCATCATCATATTTATGGCAATAAACGTAGGTTTCTATAGAGTACAACATAGCTTTCGGTTTGGGCAAACTGCGTGTGCATCACTTTCAATCCTCAATGGTAATGTTTAGATGGATTTAGGAACCCCCCCTCGATTCTATTGGCTCTAACGGTTCAAAAGAGGTGTCAATCACCAAAATCGAACAATGGGTTTGTTGGAGTCGGGAGGCCTGTTAATTTATTCCGGCAATTACACAGACCTACTAATTAACCTAACAGAAGCTATTGAGTCTATGTAAGTTTACTGCCAGGCTCGGATCCACCTGGATCAGCTCGGTCTCACCTCTACTAACTCCCGAAGAACCAGGTTCAATTAACTGCTGTTTCAATTCACAGTTTTACATTTCTTACATTAAATGCTAACTTCAACTGGCCCACTTCAGTTGTGACATTTAAATTCTAAATTCAACTGGCCCACTTGAGTTGTGACATTTAAATTCTAACTTCAACTAGCCCACTTCAGTTGTGACATTTAAATTCTAACCTCAACTGGCCCACTTCAGTTGTGACATTTAAATTCTAACTTCAACTGGCCCACCTCAGTTGTGACATTAAACTATAATAGGCCTTAAACTCAATGTACCAAACCCCTTGTGTTTGTAAATACTGTGATTATAGAACAACATGAAATATAATGCATTTTCATTGTGGGTTATACAAGAATATATTTGATTATATTTGATTATTATTTGATAATATTTGATTATATTAACTTTCGTTTTAATTATTCAACTTAATATGGAGACCTCAACAGGTTCCAGAGATATGGCAAATATACCCAAAGGTGTGTTGTCTAGACAGTTGTGTTAAGTTAATTTATTTAGTTCAGTCCTTTTGTCTTTTGCCTTGTCTTGTGATTTCCTGTTTTATTTTGTAGTAACCTTTCCCTCTCGTTTCAGAGCATTCCTGCCCTGGTGTGTTTTTCCCGCCAGTGTGATTGTCAGCCCCTCCCTTAATTGTTGCCACCTGTGTCCCCTTACCTAGTGTGTATATATAGTCTGCGTCTCCCTTTGTTTTGTGTCAGTTTGTCTTGTCTCGTCAAGCCTGCCAGTCATCCCTTGATCGTGTGAAGTATATTTTTGATAGTCCATGTAGATGTTTTTTGGTTTAGAGTTTTTGATCCTCCAACTGAGCGTTTTGTGTTTGACCTTAATTAAAAGACCTTGTTAATTCTGATCTGTTTCTGGTGTTGTGCGTTTGGGTCCTGAGCCTCGTGACATTCTTAACAGTACGAACTGACCAAAGAATGGACCCAGCCGACCCAGACAGGTTCAGAGCAGCTCTGCGCTCACAAGGCACACTTTTGTCTCAGCATGACGATCAGCTGAAATCAATTGACCAGGGAGTGAGAGAATTGAGTGGTCGTCAAGAAAGCTTCCAAACATCTGTGAACAGCCAAGTAAACCACCTGGCAGATCAGCTTGTTCGTGTCCTTGCCCACCTGGAAGCTGGATCTCAAACTGTTTCCGCGGCTTCACCCCTGCCTGAGGCTGTGAATCCTGTGATCCAAGGACCTACTCCTTCTTCATGCTCTCGTCTCGCATCTCCAGAGAAATTCTCCGGTGACTCAGGTGACTGTCGTCCTTTTTTAGTCCAATGCGACCTGCATTATCAACATCAGCCTTCTGCTTTTCCAACAGACCAGTCTAGGATAGCTTTCATGATAACACACTTGACTGGTAGAGCAGCAGCGTGGGCTACAGCAGAATGGGCTAGAGATCACTTGGACTGTTTACTGATTCCCTTAAAAAGATTTTTGATCGTACAGCACCAGGGAGAGAAGCGGCTAAAGCTCTAGTTCAACTCAAGCAAAGAAATCAAAGAGTGTCTGATTATGCCATAGAGTTTAGGACAATAGCAGCAGACAGTGGCTGGAATGATCTGGCCTTGCTGGACGCCTTTGTAAATGGACTTTCAGGCCTTGTCAAAGATCACTTAGTCCCATTAGATCTTCCAGAAGATTTAGACTCTGTGATTGCTCTGGCTATACGAATAGATAATAGGCTCTGGGATAGACAAAAAGAAAGAGAACATCCTGCAGTTCGTTCACCAAGCTCCAGGGGGCCTCCTCGTGGCATCCGGATGGGGGAGGATTCGTTTCCAGGGGTCTGGATCAAGCCTCCTTTGACAACGCCATCCACCACATCAGAGGAACCCATGCAACTTGGCCGAGCAAGACTTTCACTGGAGGAGCGGGAACGGCGCCTCCGCCAGGGCCTGTATTTCTACTGCGGGCATCGTGGACACCTGATGGCCGCTTGCTCACTAAAAGACGGGGCTCCCCAGGCAAGAGGAGGGCGCTGGTGAGCCGACTAACTTCTGACTACTCTCCTCGTACGCTGACTCCTATCCAAGTAAAATTAGGTAAGAAAACCTTAACACAGAATGTTCTCATTGATTCAGGAGCAGACGAAAGTTTTATGGACTGGAATTTTGCCAAAAGCTTGATCATTGTCACCATGCCCTTAGCTCAACCTTTAAATGCCAGCGCCCTTGATGGAAGATTATTGTTTCAAGTCACTCACCACACAGAACCCGTCCAGGTTATCATAAATCACAACCACACAGAATTCATGACATTCCATTTATTCGACTCCGCACAACACCCTATGATTTTAGGCTTCCCATGGTTGAAAAGACATAACCCTCACATTGACTGGCGTTCTGGTAGGGTGAAGGGGTGGGGAAGAGAATGTAATCATACATGTTTGGTTTCACCAGGATAATTTGAAGGGCTGTCTGTAGGAAGGGTTACTTCAGGTAGTGAGTTGGAGACGAAGGAAGTAACTCATGACCATGCCTCTGACTTACCAGACCTGCCCAATGTTCCCTCCTGTTACCACAACCTGAGGGAGGTTTTCAGTAAGACTCGGGCCTCTACGTTGCCTCCTCATCGACCTTATGACTGTGCAATTGACTTACTACCAGGTGCCCCATTCCCAAGGGACGTCTATACTCAATTTCTGGTCCTGAAAGACAATCTATGACGGATTACATTGACTCATCTCTGAAGGCGGGCCTCATTCGTCCATCGTCATCTCCTGCTGGAGCCGGATTTTTCTTCGTGGGTAAAAAAGACGGATCCCTCTGACCCTGCATAGACTACTCTCCCCTGAATGATATAACGGTAAAAAACAGGTACCCTCTCCCCCTCATTTCCACTGCTTTTGAACTGTTAAAAGGAGCTAAGATCTTCACTAAACTTGACTTGAGGAATGCCTATCACTTGGTCAGGATAAGGGAGTGGGATGAATGGAAGACTGGATTCAATACCCCCAGTGGCCACTATGAATACTTAGTAATGCCATTTGGGCTGACTAATGCTCCTGCTGTATTTCAGGCTCTTGTGAATGACGCGCTCAGACAATATTTGAATCATTTTGTGTTTGTCTACCTGGATGATATATTGATATTCTCTCCTGATGAAGAGTCCCATGTTCAGCATGTCCACCAGGTCCTCCAAGGCCTTCTGGAAAACCAACTATTCGTGAAGGCTGAGAAATGTGAATTTCACAAGACCTCTGTCTCATTCCTGGGCTTCATCATTGCTCCGAACCAGGTCAAGATGGATCCAAGCAAGGTCAGTGCTGTCGCAAATTGGCCCACACCCACCAACAGGAAGAAGGTACAGCAATTTCTCGGTTTTGCTAACTTCTACAGACGTTTCATAAGACATTTTAGCTCCATAGCTGCACCTCTCCACTCACTCACCTCAACCCATGTTCAGTTTTTGTGGACTCTACAGGCCGACAAAGCTTTCCAGGAATTGAAAAGACGGTTTACCTCTGCTCCTGTTCTCATCACTCCTGATTCACTACGGCAGTTTGTGGTGGAGGTGGATGCTTCCAATGATGGAGTTGGGGCTGTGTTGTCACAATGTTCAGCCAAGGACAGCAAACTTCACCCATGTGCATTTCTGTCACTTAAGTTAACACCTGCTGAACGCAACTATGATGTAGGCAACAGAGAACTTTTGGCAGTCAAAACAGCGCTTGAGGAATGGAGACACTTTCTGGAGGGGTCAGAGCAACCATTCATAGTCTGGACGGATCATAAAAATCTTGAGTACATCCGAAAAGCTAAGAGACTGAACTCACGTCAGGCAAGATGGGCTTTGTTCTTCACTCGTTTTAACTTTTCCTTGTCATTTAGACCCGGTTCACAAAATGTCAAGCCAGATGCACTTTCTCGTGTTTTTGATCCTGAACCCTCGGCAAAGGATTCAAAGCTCATCCTTCCACTAAACTGTGTGGTTGGAGCGGTAACTTGGCCAATAGAAACAGAGGTGGTGTGAGCCCGACACCTAGGGGTTGCCCCAAATAGGTTGTTTGTTCCTCAAACTGTGCGTCCTAAGGTCATTCAATGGGCTCACACCTCGCTGCTCACCTGCCATCCTGGGGTAAAAAAAAACATGTACGTCATCAAGCAACGGTTCTGGTGGACATCTATGGAGAAGGATGTCAAGGAGTATGTGGTCGCCTGCACCATCTGCGCCAGGAATAAGACCTCTTCCAGGCCCCAGATGGGTCTGCTCAGGCCGTTGCCTATCCCCAGTCGGCCCTGGTCCGACATCTCAGTGGATTTTGTCACCGGACTGCCAGAATCCAAAGGTAACACCACCGTCCTCACGGTGGTGGATAGATTCTCTAAAATGACACATTTTATTGCTTTGCCTAAACTGCCATCGGCCAAAGAAACGGCTGAAGTGTTGTTGCACCATGTTTGTCGTCTCCATGGTTTTCCCAGGGACATCGTGTCGGACCGGGGTCCTCAGTTTGTCTCCCGTTTCTGGAGGGAGTTTTGCAGCCTCAACAGGGCCTCTGTCAGCCTCTCTTCCGGCTACCATCCCCAATCAAATGGACAAACGGAGAGACTGAATCAAGAACTGGAAACCTGCCTCCGGTGCCTGGTGTCCCAAAACCCAGCTTCTTGGAGTAAACACCTCACGTGGGTAGAATACGCCCACAACTCATTGCCTACCTCTGCCACCGGATTGACTCCGTTCCAGTGCGTCTACGGTTACCAACCTCCCATGTTCTCCGAGACAGAGAAAGAAGTCATGGTTCCCTCGGCACACGCATTGGTCAGGCGCTGTCATGGCATTTGGGATTCAGCACGTCGGGTCCTCCTTAGGACTTCGGCCCGCATGAAAAAAGCGGCTGATCGGCATCGCCGTCCTGCACCTGTGTACAGACCGGGTCTGAAAGTGTGGCTATCCACCAGAGACTTGCCCCTGAACGTAGTCTCTAGGAAGCTGGCACCAAGATTTGTAGGCCCATTCACTGTGGCAAAGTGTATTAACCCTGTGTCTGTTCGTTTGCGCCTGCCTAGATCACTCAGAGTCCATCCAACATTCCACGTAAGCAAACTCAAGCCGGTCAAGGAAAGCAAAATGGTTCCCGCTTCCAAGCCCCCCCTCTTCCCAGGATCATTGATGGAGGTCTGGTCTACACTGTCAAGCGTCTGCTGAAGGTCAGAAAACGAGGAAGGGGTCAGCAGTTTTTAGTGGACTGGGAGGGTTATGGACCGGAAGAGCGGGAATGGATCCCATCTAGCTTCATAGTGGACCAGAACCTGATAAAGGATTTTTACAAAAGCCATCCTGAACTCGCTGGGCCGTCCGGAGCCGTCCGTAAAGGAGGGGGTACTGTGGTGTCTAGACAGTTGTGTCGAGTTAATTTATTTAGTTCAGTCCTTTTGTCTTTTGCCTTGTCTTGTGATTTCCTGTTTTATTTTGTAGTAACCTTTCCCTCGTTTCAGAGCATTCCTGCCCTGGTGTGTTTTTCCCGCCAGTGTGATTGTCAGCCCCTCCCTTAATTGTTGCCACCTGTGTCCCCTTACCTAGTGTGTATATATAGTCTGCGTCTCCCTTTGTCTTGTGTCAGTTCGTCTTGTCTCATCAAGCCTGCCAGTCATCCCTTGATCGTGTGAAATATATTTTTGATAGTCCATGTAGATGTTTTTTGGTTTGACCTTAATTAAAACACCTTGTTAATTCTGATCTGTTTCTGGTGTTGTGCGTTTGGGTCCTGAGCCTCGCGACATTCTGAACAAAAGGACCCCAGATGGGTTTTGTTTTTTCTAAATCTCTCTAAAAAGGTCAAATTTACACAGGGTACTTATTATATGTTTTAGTTTGGATTCCTAAAGCTTTTAGTCTACTATCCTATCATTCAAATGTGGTTTTCACTGTAAGTAATGTTTTTTTTTGGACGAAAACTATAATTTACAGTTTTTTACTATGTTCAATCTGAATTTACTTTAAAATAAAAACATCTATATTGATTCTGACTTTTCTACATCCAACTCACAGGTTTATCATTGCTTTGAGAAAAAAGATTATTAATTTACCCCTTTTTAGAAGTGAAGATATAGTCATTTGTTCTGGGCATGTCATTTTCAAGCCTGAAACCTGAAAAACATGCATGAGGCTTAACAGGTTAAAGGCAAGAAGTCAAAGGGAAAATATGGTGCTCATTTCAGTTTAATACTTTTTGGGTTCGTGTTTCGATAAAAACATGTTAGCATGCTTTACTGTTATAACTTTTCTTATCCCTTTCTGAGTATACCTGTATTCTGTGTTCACCCTCTGTCGTAGCGCCTGTCTCTTTAAGCTGCCCTTCCATAAACCTCAGTCGGATCTGATAGGTAATTGTTTGCTGGTCTTTTGCATCTGCACTCTTGGTGTTAAACTAATGTTGTGGTGAATATGTATAGTTGTGACATCAAAACCTTATGGAAGCCTTAAAGGTTTGTTTAAAGGAAACGTTTCTACATTTGGGCTCGTTGTATTTCTCTGTAGGTTAAATGTATTGATATTGCTTTTAAAGGAAGATCTCACGTTTTACGAAATTTGACCTATACATCTATGATCTTTATAGGGTCTCACCGTCTGTATAGTTAGTGCAATTTTCTTGAAGGAATTTCAACACTCATCACACAACTTAATCAGTTATGCAGGCTGACGTGGAGTCGAAGAACCACTGAGACTTGTTTACCCATCAGTGGATATGCTCACATAATATCTTTGGACACACAGTTCAGAATTTTACTTTTATTGTAACCTCAAAACTGGGTATGGGTAAGTATGTTCTCGTTCATTGAGTCTCTCAGGAACAAAAAACACAATTTGAATCCCTTGATAAAATCCAATTTTTATTATTTGATCAATAATTACTGCTCTTACTCTTGATGTGGCCTCTGTCATATTATTACATATCCATTATTCCTGATCCAATTATTTATATTCTGTGATAGTGCACATGGTGTTTCAAATCATCCAATGCAATTTTATGCCGTTCTTGCAGGGCTTGTGGGGCTTGCAGGGAGTGAAGTAGTACACACGGCGATTTCTGATGGAAGGGTTTTGGCCCTTATGGTGTAGTCCACCTTTCCTGGTTCTGAAAGCAAAAAAAAGGCATAATTACTGAAATCATAATGTGCAGAGCAGGATGGAAACGTCATGGGGCTTTCCTAAGACATGTGAGCCATCTGACAGACTTGTACAGCATGTACTATGTTAACATGTTAAGGGGAAAGACCACTACATGCTGAACCAAAACCCAGTTTAAGGCATTTTTGCGGGCTTGTTCGGAAAAAAATGGAAACAATTGTCGGAAAATAGAGCTTGAATTAGATTTACTGAACTGACAATAACTCACCCTGAAAGCACTCTGGGATGAGGAGCGTTCCATCATTACAGGTGCTGGCCACAGGGTACCCACACCTCTCAGCTTTGTTCAGACAATAAAAGGCAACATGTTCTCCATGGAGGACTCTGTTGGGTTTCAGGTCTGCGATCCAGAGCTTCTTGGCATTGTAGTAAATACGGCCTCTTTTGATGCCAACTTTGCAAGGAGCTGAGCAGCAAAGCAGAGCAGTTTGAGCATGTTACAGGAGGTCTTCAATATCCACTCCCAGGTATATAATTTTAGTATTACAATATGTAATATTGAAGCTAATTTGTTCAGGTTTCGTTTTGACCAACCAGGTGGCATGAGATTTTCTTTTAACAGAAAAAAATCAGAACATACTTTTGTTTTCTGACTACCAATTGACTGCTGATAATCATAAATACAGAAACTTAGCCTGAAGGTATATTTTTCCATGACTTACCTCTGCAAACAGGATTGGAGGACCAGTTTCCTGTGTTTCGGCATTGTATCTCAGCCTCGCCTTCCAGAACATAATGCTCATTGCAGGCGTACTTAACAGTCTCCTTGTAGCTATGTTCTCTCATCACAGCAAAGGTGATGAAACCATTTGGTAAGCTTGGTGGGATGGTGCAGCTCACATCTGCAATTATCAAAAAAAGATCCAAAACATGAGGGGTTATTGTTTAGTTGGCACAGTTGCAAAGGGTGTGTTGCCAAAGAAAAAAAAAATACTATAGAAAACATTTGACAAATGCATACATGCTGGTCTGATTAAGCCACATCCTATAATTGATTCAGCCCTTAAAGCCCCTGTCACACTGTCCCGAAGTTAACACCCGATGGACACACGAATATGGAATTGTGAATTTCGCATGAAGATGGCCCCGAACCACACACAAAGGCAACATTTACATTACATTTAAGACATACAACTGCAATGAAAGTAACAAAAACAATTATGTTACAGTACTATGATACTGTACTGATATCTTCAGACTTTGTTCTTTACTTTATCCTTCTTTATATGTAGAAAATATTACATTTTCTCCGCAATGTTGTTTCCATAACAACAACAACAACAACAACTGTCAACTGTCCTTCAAAATAATATATTATATCCTTTTTAGTTTCACAGAACACAAATTGGGTTATTTATTTTATGTTGTGCAATAAAACAACCCGATGGACACACGATAAAGGAAATGTTCAAATTCGGCTGTGATCGTAGCAACATCGTGCCATTCGTGAGGGCATCTTAAGCCATCGTATGATCGCTGGTGGAGTTTCTCAGGCTCCGGCAGCAACTTCGTGAGCGGTGGTAAAATCTTTGGCATACCAACAAATTGCGAAGGATCTTGCGAAGGTTCATTTTCGTGTTGAATTCGTGTGTCAATTTTTCCCTTCGTAAGGCCATCGTGAGGGCATCTTGTTATCCTCTGTGCCATCGGGCATTCGCCCCGATCAGAGTGAGGGTGAATGCACCGATGATAACACGAAGATGACACGATTTGACAAGATGCCCTCACGAGTGCCTTACGAAGTTGCCGCTCACGAAGTTGCTGCCGGAGCAACTCCACCAGCGATCATACGATGGCTTAAGATGCCCTCACGAATGGCACGATGTTGCTACGATCACAGCCGAATTTGAACATTTCCTTTATCTTGTGTCCATCGGGTTGTTTTATTGCACAACAAAATCATGCAAACATATTATGTAAATAACCCAATTTGTGTTCTGTGAAACTAAAAAGGATATAATATATTATTTTGAAGGACAGTTGACAGGAAGTTGTTGTTGTTATGGAAACTACATTACGGAGAAAACGTAATATTTTCTACATATAAAGACGGATAAAGTAAAGAACAAAGTCTGAAGATATCAGTACAGTATCATAGTACTGTAACATAATTGTTTTTGGTACTTTCATTGCAGTTGTATGTCTTAAATGTAATGTAAATGTTGCCTTCGTGTGTGGTTCGGGGCCATCTTCGTGCGAAATTCACAATTCCATATTCGTGTGTCCATCTGGTGTCAATTTCGGGACAGTGTGACAGGGGCTTAACTAAACACAAATATGTTGAATAGAGGAAATGGTAAAGGAATATTATTACATACCTCGACACACCGGAGGCTCAGTTGCTCTTCCATCAGCCATGCAGGTTCCTCTTTCATAACTTGGTGCTTTAGGTGGGTTACATTCGTATGTCCAGCCTTGTCCGTACATGGTGGTGCTTCCACTCACTGGCTTATCGTGGGCAATTCTTCCATCTGTAGGGGGCTTGGGCAGGTCACAGTTCACAGCTATAAGAAGAACACATATCACACTAGACTTATCCTGACATTACATCTGGAGCTTCTTTTTCTGTTAGCTTTGAAAATGCATCGACATTACAATCTTTAAATATACTCCAAGCAGGTTCACCTTTATATAAAAGTCAGGTATGTTCTGTCTGCTGTCAAAAAGAACCAAGGCAAATGTATTGAAAATAGTAATCAGAATCATATGGCTATAGTAGTTTGTAGACAAAAATGCATAAAGAAATTAAGCAAATACAAGTGCATCAATACAAAAAGGTAGACCATTTTGGATATTGTGTTTGATCTCTGTTGAACAATTCAGACTCTGTTCAAATGTGTATGTATATTTTCCTCCAGTACCTTTGCAGAGAGGTGCTTGATTACTCCAGGTACCATCATGTAAACAGCTGCTTTCATTGGCTCCTTGCATGACATACCTAAATAATTTATTAAACACATATTGTCATAATCTGCAAATATAACGTGACATTTTTTTAAATCCACAATTCAATTTTACCCGTCATCACATGTGAAGTTAAGCACACTCTTAAATGGAGCTTCTGTCCTTCCCCGTGCTAATGGCTGTAGAGGTCTAGGGATTGGGCACATCTTTGCTGTAGAAAAGAAGGGACAATAATGATTCCGCATCTTTTAGATTTTCATCAATACTACAGTATATGCATATTGTAGGAGAACCAACATGTTGGGACCAAGGATTGAATTCTTCCTCCCATTCCATCTTTTTGAAAATAAATATGCAATTACAGCAGTTCTAGTGCTGCACTTCTGAAACAGGAACTACATTACAATTCAGCAGAGTGAAAGCCCGACATCCCAGTAAACTCACGGGAGCATGCCAGGTCTGACTGTGTCCATTCTCCTGTGGCGGTGCAGGTCATCCTTCGAGGAGTCGCTGTTGAAGGCAAGTACCCCTGTTCACATGTGAGGGTCAGCTCTTCTGCCACCTCGTACACGTGTTTTAGGGACAACTCATCAATCCCGTCAGTGACAGGAGGTCGGCCACATACTGGTGAAAGATCAGAAATATTATTGGTCATGGACTCAAATAAATAATGTCCACCGCACAGCAACAGCATTCTATACACCACATTACTTAATGTGTAGACTACAAATTGTGCACACTTTAGTTGATTAAAATACCTTAAATCAGGCGCAAAAGGTGCATTAGATTAAAAAAAATGCAAATAGCAACAGGAGTACTTGCCAACAAGCCCAATATAGTAATTTCATGCTCAATATAAGGAAAGGAATAGGCCAAATACTCTAATATACCTTTCTTGGGTGTTACAGTTGTGTATAAAGCTACTTGGCAAAGAACCAGCAAAGCCAACGTTGGAGCCATCTTCCTGGGATTGAAGTCTCCTCAGTATCCCCAGTGTCTGGATTGGGATGCAGGCAACCTAGGGGCTGCTGTGTAAACTGGCCACCGGTAGCCTGCTCCAATCAGATGCCAGTGTAAGCTCCTATTGATCGAGCTCAAAGGTCTTAACTACTGCATATTTACCCAGAATCGATCTATAAACTTGATTTTGTACAAGAGCGGGCAGCATGTTACTAGTTTATAAATAACAAGAGGGAGAGACTCCTAAGACACTGAGTTTAAACACACAGACACACACAGACACACACACAGACACACACACACACGCACGCACGCACGCACACACACACACACACAGACAGACAGACAGACAGACAGACAGACAGACAGACAGACAGACAGACAGACAGACACACATTTATTTCGGTTAGATTATGGAAAAATCAGCATATAAAAGGAGGTAGTCCCGTTTTGACAAATAAATTGTGTGACCTCCAAAACCACTGATATCACTGAAATGATGCAATACCTAAATAGGTCACAGGATTTGTTGATGAGGAGTAATACAGCACGTCCTTAAGAGGTAGATACAACTAGTTAGAAATGTTATTTGAATGAAAAATG
The DNA here is from genome assembly GCF_902827115.2 of Pseudochaenichthys georgianus. NCBI lineage: Eukaryota > Metazoa > Chordata > Actinopteri > Perciformes > Channichthyidae > Pseudochaenichthys > Pseudochaenichthys georgianus. The sequence continues at coordinate 22,448,117 of NC_047503.1, read as the reverse complement.
ACAGCTCTTTATTATCTTAAGTGATGGATGTTTTTAATTGTTTTTCTTCAAAAAATCAAAAGCTAATATTTGTCTATTGCATAAGAAGTATTGAGCTGGTTAGGCTGCTCTGCTGGTCAGTGAACCTCAGGGAATTGGTAAACATTGAACAACTTGAGAGATAGCATGCAAGTCAAAAGTGCAAGGGAACCCTCTAGCTGTGAGACATTTTCAAATAAAATGAAATATAAACCAACTGAAGCAAATACAAGCAGGAATCCAGTCAAAGAGCACCAAAGCAAACAAAAAATCACAAACAATCAACACAATTAAGCACATTATCCGAGACCAACATTTTGAGAATAATATTACATTGTTGGTCAAGCAAGAACATTTAAATAATTGTATTTAAGAAAGTCTGTTGCCAGTGGGCATGATACAACATTCAAGGCTCAGTGTCAGTGTCATGCACAGAGGGGAGAAGTAGGCTACTCAGATCTTGTACTTGAGTAAAGGTAGAAGTCAGGGGCGCCGCAAGCAGGGGGGCCAAGGGGCCATTGCCCCCCCCCCCCCCCCACTTTACAGCCCTGCCCCACATTTTCACAGCGGCGGATGCCGCGGAACACTGTACATCCCATTTCAATAATTCCTCTCTACTCTAAAGTCGCATCTAAAAAGAACGCGATCTGATCTAGCTGTGTATATTTTGTTATGTTTGCAAATTGAGGAGATGATAAGACAATCTCATTAGCTACAGGCAGCGACAGAGGCTCATATATTGCATTGGGTAAAATAAAGCAGGCAAACATAACAGGAAGAATATGTACATTTTAATCCAATCAAAGAGGACATTGTCACACCATTCAAATGTATCCATGTACATTACAACCAATACAAAAGCTTAGATTTGTTTCTTTGTTATGTTGTTCTGTGTCAGCTGTTAACCGTCCTAGATAGATAAACTTAGCTATTGATATCACAAACATGTCAGAAAAACCATCGCTGCATAAGAAAATAAAATACAGTCAAATGAAACTGAACTTCAACAACTTCAATGTCACTTCCCTGACATCCACAACTCCGGAGACTGGCCCTTCAACCCTAGAACCAGCGCAGATGAACCTCAAAGCAGCAGCTCTGCGACTGCTGAGACTGTCAAAACCGCTGGCATCTTGTACCGAAACAGGCTGATTCCGACTGCGTGGAGGTTTGTTGTCGGGACAGAATGGTAAAGCTGCACAGCTAATTGTAAATAAAAAGGAGACCGCTAGATCGTCTGGGAAAAGAGAAAGGTACTTCAATGCAGAATGGTTCAAAAACAGAGAGTGGTTAATTATTTGCAAAACCACTAGACGAGCCTTCTGTGAAATAAGCAAATTTGCTGCTGTCAAACTTTCTCCAAATATGGAGATGACAGCTTTGTAAATATCAATCAATCAATCAATCAATGTTTATTTATATAGCCCAATGTTACATTTGTCTCAGTGGTCTTCACAGTGTGTACAGAATATCAGTATGACAATACGACACCCTCTGTCCTTAGACCCTCACATCGTACAAGGAAAAACTTCCAAAGAAAACCCAGTTTAAAGGGAAAAATGGGAGAAACCTCAGGGAGAGCCACAGAGGAGGGATCCCTCTCCCAGGACGGACAGACGTGCAATAGATGCCGTGTGTAAATTGAAAAGATAATACATTTGCAACATAGGTAGTCCAGATGTTTGGAAATGCATGTGTGTATAATAGGAAGATGAATCCACGAGGATATCCATCCAGGACTTATGATCCAGGACCACAGCCACGACTCAAGATCCAGCGCTCGCGATCCAGGACACAGGACCGCAGGATCATCCATGACTCCGGATCCCAGCGTATATAGACACCAAAAGAAAGACATTTGGGGAAGCTGGGTTAATCGGAACATGAGAGTACACAGGTATAGACAGAGAGAAGGAAGAAGTAAGATGACCCCCGACAAACTAAGCCTATATCAGCAAAACTAGGGGCTGAATCTAATCAGCCCTAACTATAAGCTTTATCAAAAAGGAAGGTCTTAAGCGCACTCTTAAAAACGGATAGGGTGTCTGCCGCCCGAACACAAACTGGAAGCTGATTCCACAAATGTGGAGCTTGATAAGAAAAGGCTCTGGCTCCCATTGTACTTTTAGAGATTCTAGGAACAACCAACAACCCTGCATTCTTGGAACGCAATGCCCTAGTAGGACAGTAGGGTATAATGAGTTCTTTAAGGTAAGATGGCGCCTGCCCATTAAGGGCTTTGTAGGCGAGAAGAAGAATTTTAAATTCTATCCTGTGTTCTATAGGGAGCCAGTGTAAGGCAGCCAGAACAGGAGTAATGTGGTCCCTTTTCCTAACTCTTGTTAGTACACGAGCCGCAGCATTTTGAATCAGCTGAAGCGACTTGATTGACTTCTTGGTACTCCCTGATAATAAAGAGTTACAATAATCTAGGCTAGAAGTAACAAATGCATGGACTAGTTTCTCTGCATCGTTTTGAGGCAAGATATGCCTGATTTTTGCAATGTTACGTAGATGGAAGTAGGCGGTCCTTGAAATTGATTTTATGTGGGCGTTAAAGGATAAATCCTGATCAAATATAACACCAAGATTCCTTACAGTCTCACTGGAGGCCAAATTAATGCCATCCATAGTTAGTATATCTTTAGATAATTTGTTTCGTAGATTCTTCGGGCCAAGTACAATAACTTCAGATTTGGTCGTGTTTAACATCAAAAAGTTTAAGGTCATCCACGTTTTTAAGTCCTTAAGGCAGTCTTGAATTTTATCTAGATGATTAATTTCATCAGGCTTGATTGATAAATATAGTTGAGTATCATCCGCATAACAATGAAAGTTTACAGAATGATTCCTTATAATATTGCCTAACGGAAGCATATATAATGTGAACAAAATAGGTCCGAGCACTGAGCCCTGTGGCACTCCATGGCTAACTTTGGTTTGCGTGGAAGATTCATCGTTAACACGTACAAACTGAGAGCGTTCAGATAGATAGGACCTAAACCAGCCTAAAGCAGTTCCCTGTATGCCAACTAAGTGCTCTAGTCTTTGCAATAGGATATCATGGTCGATAGTATCAAATGCAGCACTGAGATCGAGCAAAACAAGAATAGAGACAAGTCCCTTGTCTGAGGCTATTAGAATATCATTTGTGACTTTAACCAGAGCTGTCTCTGTGCTATGATGTGTTCTAAAGCCAGACTGAAAGTCTTCAAATAAATCATTGTTTTTTAAGTAATCACACAACTGTTTTGCGACCGCTTTCTCAAGAATTTTTGAGAGGAACGGAAGATTAGAAATAGGTCTATAGTTGGCTAAAACCTCTGGATCGAGGTTGTGCTTTTTAAGAAGCGGTTTTATCACTGCTACTTTGAATGATTGTGGAACATAGCCTGATAATAAAGACATATTCATAATATTTAATAAAGAAGTGCTAATTAATGGAAAAACTTCCTTCAACAGCTTAGTTGGAATTGGGTCTAACATGCACGTTGATGGTTTAGAAGAGAGAATCATTGAATTTAATTGTTCAAGGCTTATGGCTGAAAAGCATTCTAGTTTCCTATCTAGTGTAATATTAGAACTTACGTTATATTAAATACCGGAGTTAATAACTAGAAAAAGTGCCCAAGCCTCCTGGATAGCCACTAAAAGTGGTGTTCAAAAAAAGTGCACTTACTTCAGTCAAATACCAGTCAACATTCAGCTTGTAAAGCAAGAGTGTATTGAGCAGGACAAAATAACCGATGCAATGATGGAGCAACTGTGCTGTCATATGTGTGGGCTGGACCTGTATAGTTTAATTTACAGGAAAGGAGTGAGCAGAGGATAGAGTTGTCCATTCTTGTTCTGTTTTCTGTGACTATCTTCCTCCTCATGCTGAACACCCTCTCAGACTTTCAGTTGCGCGGGCTACTAAAGAGACGCGTTAGCATGGAAACCAAACAATGGTATAGCTGTATTGAAGTTCGAGTGGAAACAGTAACATTTGTAGTGTTATGTTAGAATGAAACACTCACAAATAAGATTTAGTCAAAAATCGGGAGAAATGCGGGATAAATACGACCCCGGGAGGAAACCGGGAGAGGGCAATGAAATCGGGAGTCTCCCGTGAAAATACACACGCACTTTTTGCCCCCCCCCCCCACTTCTGAAATGAATCCAGCACTGCTGGTAAGTACCAGAGTTTAGGAATACTCTGTTACTGTACATAAGTAAAAGTCCTTCAAAATGTTACTCAAGTCAAAGTAAAAACGTATAAACAGGGCCGTCCCTCCCTACAGGCCGATCATGCAGGCTGCATGGGGCCTCACATTGTGCAGGGGGCCTCGGTTTATGAGCTTGGCTTGTGCACAGCTCTCAGCACAGTTCTCATCTCACAATAACGCTTGGGGTCCCAAGTTGGCCAGGGACGGCCCTGCGTATAAGCATCAAAGTAAGTACACAAGTATAAGTAACCACAAGTATAGTAATCATTAGGCAGATTGGTCCATTTCAGAATTATATATAATAGCCTATGTTTTGATTATAATTATTGATGTTTTGATGTGTTGATCAAAGCGTGTAAAGGTGGAACAAATTGTAATGTTCTTTTTGCTACTGTAGCATGATGTGAATTTAATCCAGGTGTAACTAAAGTCTTATTTACACAACATTTGAGCAACTTTATCACTGCATTGATGGGTATATGGGTCTAGTAAGATTGAGCTCGTCATTACATTTTTTTGCAGAGAAGCTAATAAACCTGTAATGCGCTTTGTTTCCACACGGTGACGCACCCAATCCAAATTCCTGCAGCGGCCTCCTCCCTCCCAAAGCGTGACATCATCCGGATTGAAAAGAAGGAAGCGGCGCGGAGCAGCGTCAAGTTAAACAGATATTTAGACCACAAGCAGGAAATGTATCTCAGAAATAAAGTTGTCGGAAGAGGCTTTTAGTAAACCCTTGCCACAGCTACAAGGCCTAGTAATATTATACAAACATTATTTGAATGTTAACTATTCTCCTCCAAGGATTTATAGTAGGCCTATATCCAAAGTTGGCTACTCTGGGTTTATTAATAGAATATGTATTAAGCAGAAATGTTTAATTGGTTCTTGTTGATGTTGAAAGGTAGATGGTGGTCACTTTCATGTATTGTTTAACATCCTGAAGCCCTTTGTGCCTGTAACTGGGATTAAAGGCTGCACAGAGAAAGGGCCACAAAGACACCAAATGGCTGTTTTAGCAGTTTGTAAAATGTATTCACTCAGTTGCCAGTTTAATTGGTGGCTAAAGCTAATGCAGGCCAAACAGACTTTCAATAAACCCTACCTTCAAAAGGCTTTAAAAGAAACATGTTGAAATTGGTATAGATTGTTGTTTCAATTGTATGGTTTGGGTTGCTGTTAAATTGGTTACACAATAGCCTACTAAGAGGTACATATTTAAAGTGCAGTTTTATTCCAAACTTTGCACTTCACATAATGACAACAATGTAGTACAACTGTAAGCCTTGATAGCTAGGCCGAGTAGTAACATAAGCAAACGAGGCAAAACTAGCCTTTATCTATTCAGGCAACATCATCATGCTGCACAGTTGCTGGACTAAACTAATTCCTGCACAGTTTTGAGAGTAATATTAACATGAATAAGAATACTGTATTCTTCATAAAATATGTTTGTTGATTCAATCAGTGCATCGGGTCCAGTTCAGCCTCTATATTAATTTCAAGGATTGCAAGTATATTCACTATTTGTATATTGAACTATAGTAAGCTACTTGAGTCAGTGTATAGTTGCATTCCAACACTGCTGGGCAGATACCAGAGTAAGAAATAAAAAACAGCCTCTTCCACAATTGACTGGATAACTTGTGCAATAAACCTGCTATGTTCAATATATATACTTGTTTGCAATTGTGCGGTGCTACATCGCTAAATGTAAAAAACGATATATATATTATTGAGGTTGCAATACTTTTACATGTTAATTATGTCACTTAGTTTTACTTAAATTGCTGTTACAATTATTTTTTAGCCATGGTTGTGTAATTATTTGTCTTTATTTGTATTGACTGCCTGTCTTTTATATTATTGCATGCCTTGTTTTTCTACCTGCAATACCATATATGCTACACTTTACATTTCCCTGCTGTGAATAAATAAAGGAATTCTGATTCTGAAAAAAAAAGAATGTATTGTTTTATTTTGAAGGTATGGACCGGAAGTAGCCTGTCCTCACTGCGGCTGGCTTGACAGCCTGCATAGCTGTCAGTGGAGCAGCCAGCGGACCGACAGGCAGGGAAAGCCCTCAGACAGTGAGTACAGTGTCTCCGGTGAACACCGCCGCTCCGCTCCCTGCTGGCTCCACACCGAGGGCTGCTGCTCTAAACGGACTGAAAAACGCTGAAAGACAGCAAGACAAAGCTGAACCATTGATTTGTTTGTAAGGGGGGGACATGGCTGATCTAAGTTCTAACGAGTCGTCCACCGGGGAAGTGGCCAATAGGTTTGCTCGCAAAGGTGCTTTGAGGCAAAAAAACGTACACGAAGTGAAGAACCACAAATTCATAGCCCGGTTCTTCAAGCAGCCGACTTTCTGCAGCCACTGCACCGACTTCATCTGGTAAGTCTCCCACCTCCACCCCCTGACTGCTGCTGCCTGTTGCATATTGGTAACTTCAGTCGAGTAGGCTTCACTCTGCTCGATGATGTAACACAACTTCATGCTAACTTTCCCTTCTTACTCCTACAATATACACTTCTTAATGACTTTCTCACTAAGAAAGTTACAGAACATGGCTAGTCAAAATTCGACAGTATCTTTCCTAGATTTTACTCCAGGAATCCCACTACGTCGACAATTTTTCAAAGCAACGCATATGGGAGGAGTTATGCTGTTGTGTATGTTATGAGTCGAACACTGCATCAATAACTGTTTGTAGGGGATGGAGTTACACGTATGTCAATGGCTGGGTCTAAGGTTCTCAAATTCGTAGCATTCCTACTAAGAAAGCGGAAAATTAAAGCAGCCATTTGTAATGTTGTGTGACTAAGTGGCCACAGCAATTGCTTAAACCCATGTTTGAGAAGACCATAATAAACAGTAATTAAAACATTTCTGCAAGAGTCTATCTTGACAGGGAACTAAAGATAAACTGTTAAAGTCCACCTTTCTTGTAGTTTTTCCTGATAACACGTTACTGCTGTGAAGTTGCTGAGATTAGACCTGGTGAAGCCTTTGGATGAGTAATAGGTTCCCCCTTCCTGGAACTTAGTCGAGCTATTAAAGCCTCCCATCTACTGCTTTTTACAACTCCGGTATTTATTGCTTCAACTCTTGCACAGTGTAGCTGCTCACTGGCTAGATTAGAAGGAAACAGTCTGCAGTTAACTGGCATTTAGAGCACAAATGGAAAAGCACTTCACCTACAGAGAACTGTCTCAGCATATCCACATGGTTGGTATTCAGTAGAAGTGGGCAGAGACCTGCAGAGGTACAGTGTTGCCTTTATGCTGCAGTTCTTGCAATTAGTGACACAATGCATTGGGAAGGACAAAACATAAGTTTGCTGTTTCTGTAGTGAGACATCAACCTAGTGTTATCTTGAGTGTGAGGTGAGAGGAGAGAACTTTCAGACAGCTTGGTAGAGTTGCACCCACGTTACAGTCCTCTGCTGTTAAAGGTGGGAGTGTGATCTCAGGCCCCTTTGTTGCTCGAGGCTTACAACCTTGACAGTTTTACAGCATGACCTGTGGCCTTCCAAGCATCACATTTTAGCAAAACAACTCAGCATGACACTTATAGGCAAACAACTTGTGTAGTTTTCAATATTCATCCTACAGTAATAGTTTTAGTTATTGAGTCACTTTCCTGGGAAGAACATTTATTTTATGTCCTGACAATGTGTCAAATCAATAATTTTGACAGCAGTAAAACATAGACTTGATGGCCATAGGTATTAGGACAGCAGCACATTACCCCCATATTGTCAAACATCTAAATCCTAATGGACGATATTTTGATATTAAAGCCTTCACTCCTCTTTTAAAGGACAAGCTTAACTGCAGCAGCAATTGTTCCCAGTTAGCCACAAGACACAAAGCATTGATTTCATGGTGGAATGGCCTTCCCTAAACTGATCTTAATTAGAACTAAGGGCCATTGCCAGTTGAAAGTGTGTTGTGTTCTGAAATATTGAATGAATTACTGTGCTGTGTCTGTCTGTGAGCGAGAAAGAGAAGAGTAAACATCCATTTTATTCTGCCTTCTTGTTTTCACAGGGGGTTCGGAAAACAAGGATTCCAGTGCCAAGGTAAAACATGAATATGTACAATGCAGTTAGGCATATGCCACAGAAAATGCAGCTTTTTTCACTAAAGGCAGTTCTTCATTTGATAATTCTGCACATACTGTCCTTTGCTGATGAAGTGCTGTACACCACTGATGTAATTTCTGGCACATTAACCATCATATTTAGGGCTTGATTAATTTTCTCATTTGTTTGATGCTCTTTAAGGCATATGTACATGCGTACAGCTAACGTGACACAATTATGTTTGAGGACCTGTGTGAATAATTAAGTTGTCTGTGAATGTGCCTGTGGGTATTTCAGCTCATGGCTGTCTTATGCCGAATAAGACAATATATTATATTCATGCGCCAACACTATTCACATCTCTTTCATGATTTGTTTGCTATTTTGCTAGCAAGGCATTATTTGTTTACCCACAGCCATAGCCCATAGCCCATAGTGTTATCGTGTTCATTATGTGTCAAAATCATGGAGCCTAAGTAAATGAGCCTAGAGTTACATTGGTTTTTAATAAAGCGTATCAAGCAGCATAGACCTAGAGGGGGGTGTGTTTTTTTTGTGGTTCAGTCATTCGTTTGAGCTTGTTGCATGGTGCTCATAGATTTGGTTTTAAAATGACAATTATCGCAGTAATGACTGGAATGTAATGGGCTATTTAACTGTTAACTATTAATGTAGTGTGCCCTATTAAGTGAAGCCTTTTCATAGTGACAACAGGCCTGTTGGCAGAGAAGCGTTTAGCATACATAGACTAATGAAAATCTGTTTCATTTAAACTGTCTGAGGTGAAAACAGAGGTATGACAGGTGAGGCTTCTTTTAAGAAACAGAGGAGCCAGAGAGTACAAGACAGGAGGATATGGAGGGTTAGAGACGTACAAAGCTCACAAATATGGAAAGATCTCGTTCCCCACGTCATCTCCCAAAATCACCAGCATCACTGAAGGTAGATTTCCCATCACCCCGCCATTTTGAGCTTCAGCATGCATCAACTCGCATAATTCCTCATCTAATGTGGAAACGTTTGGGCTTGCCAAAGTCCCACTCTGATGGCGAGTGCCCAGGTAACGGTGCAGATGATGTGTGACTGATGTTTCACTCAGATGTAGATTCTTTCATGTTGTGTTTGAAAAAAAAAAACGATACGAGGGTCATTCTTCAGTATTGCCGTCATTGATATTTTGATGTATTTTTTTAATTGTATTTAGTCACTCAGTAAATAACTATGGATCTGAACCCAAAAGAGAGTAAAAGGAAAATGACACAGCATATACACATTGAGGAAATCAAGAAACAAATATAACACATATAAAACAATGTCATTAGTGCACTACAGGCATTTCTGGTAAGTTGCACAAACCATTATTTTCAGAGTTCATCGGTGGCAAATTTTTTAAACTTTAAATATTCAACAACATTAAAATGGAGAGAACCTGCCCTTTTTTCCTACTGGTTGTTCAGAAGAACAAAAGACAGTCTCTCTCTGTTGGAGACTCAAAGATAAACACTTTGCCACTTGTTTGATCTCAGTGATTCAGAAGCTCTTCCTTTGAGAATGTCAGGGAGAGTGAGTCTTAAATACTGAATCATGACTCATTACTTTGACGGTTCATAATGTCTTGTGTGTTAGTAAGGCCTGTGACTGGCAAACATTCACATATGGGAACCTGCATAATACAGTTTACAACCCAACACCCACCCTTCTATATGATCCCCTATCATAGAGGTGAGATGCAGTTTGCTTCTCCATAGTATTCTCTCCTGGCTTATTAATGTGTCTGGCCAAGGTGTTGGAGTGATGACAGCCTAACTGGTTTTTGCATAACCTAACATTATCGTGAGCGTGTCCACCAACCCCCTCCTCTGCTTTCATAGCAAGTTGTAATTTTCATCCCGCGGAGTTGATGTAGGAGATGACATATGAATGATTAGAAGGACGTTAAAGAGACCGTAATATTGTTTGAGAGAGGTTTCGGGAGCATATCTAGTGTTCTGGAGATTTTTCTTTTTGAAGAGAGCAGAGGATTGACTCATAAGCTGTCCACTCCTTCTTTCATGTTAAATCCATGCCTGGACCTGTTAAATAAATAATGCGTTCCTTATCGAGATGAAGGTCATTGGTTACACTGCAGCTATTCAAAGACAGAAAGGTCTCCACTTTATAATATCTGTTTAGCTATCAATTATTAAACTCTAGCAGCTATAAAATGAGGGTCGAGTCCTCCAGCAGAGCCAGCGGGCCTTAGTTACTACTTGAAAACGACAAATAATGAACTGGAGACTGGCATTTCTATAACAAGAGTGACATTTAATCTTCAACGCTGCAAATGTCCCTTCTCTATGAATAGAATGGGCCGCACAGAATTACATCATACATGTAGTTTTAAAATGCTTGACATGTTAAGGTTGCATTATTTTATTCTCTGTCATATATTTAGTCTAATTTAATTTGTGCTTTTTTTTTTTTTTTTTAAAGTCAATTGAAACATGATATAAAAAATCTTATTTGGAGCCTATGCTACCTGATTGAACAATGTTTGGATACACTTGAGCATTGCCCATTGTTAAACAGATTTAAATCACCAGTTTATTGTGTTGAACTTCAACTTATCAAAACAAACCATTCTCAGCATGGCATTTGTACTGAAATGTCAGACGAGAGTTAATTTATTTTTTTGATAGTCGGTGTTGTGGAAACAAGCAAGCTTACAGCAACCAGCTTCCAAGATGGTATCTGAATTGTTAACGATATGTCTGTCTTCACCTGGCTACTTTTCCTATGGAGTCTTATTTCAGGACTTTGGCCTGCTTCCATTGTAAGCAGGGTATCTCAGATTAGTTTAGTTGACATTGTAATACACAGGGGTGCACATAACTTTTTGCCCTGGTTCTCAAAGGAGCACCTGGAGATGTTGCTTGGTGCACATCCTTAACATGAAATAAACCGGATCTTTAGAGGGTGGAGGTGCGCTAGTGAGCACGCTCATGAACTGTTCGCCCGTGCCTCGCAGCAGGGTTACTGTGCGGAGCGCATAAAGCAGACCCTTCACGCGATAGCGAGGGGTAGAGCTGAAGCACCCCCCAGGATTGACAAAGCTCCCCCTAAGCACCCCCAAGAAATGTGTTTTTTTCGAAAATTGTCAAACGATTAAAAAATTTAATCAGATTAATCACAGCTTAAAAATTAATTAATCATGATTAATCACCATTCGAACTATGTCCAAAATATGTAATTTCTTTATGTATATTGTTGTGGGAATGGAAAGATGAATGAAAGAAGGCGGATATATCCATTTAACATGTTTATTGTAACATGTTTCTGTGTGTCAAAATGAAAGAGAGCAGTGCACCTATCAATCATCAAACTGTGGGGTCTTAATTCATTACGTGTTGATTTCTATCAATGGGGGAGTACTTCAGGAAATATCTCTCTCTCTCTCTCTCTCTCTCTCTCTCTCTCTCTCTCTCTCTCTCTCTCAATGTTGGTGCGCAAATGCGTATTTTTTCAAATGATCCGGTGCTCCTTTTTTGGCCGGGGGTGCGCACCTGCGCACCAGTTATGTGCAGCCCTGGTAATACGGCCAAGCCATTTGTACCCATGTCACTCAGCAGATTTACTGTTCAGATCTTAAGTTCACACCGGCTTTTGATACTTGTCGATACCTAGGTCGAGGGTTAGGGTTTCTCATTTGTTTGTTTCATCTCTCAAAGTTCTGATTTACCAAGGGTTAAGCTGACAGTTTAGTCCTGTTCTGAGGCATCACACTGATTCAGATAAACATATTCATTACAGGTAACTGTTGGCCTCAAATCAGTATTCCTTAAGTCTGGGGTTCAAGTGTTTTCTTTAGACACCTTTTTTAAAAGAGTGTAATATTCTGTTCATGCTTCGATTTGTTCTTTTCAACAAAGGTACTCTTAAAACTGAAAATATATGGTCTGATACAAACCAAAACATCTTGACTGACCCCAAAACTTTAGCTCACACATTGATGATCATGTTCCTATTGGCTTCTTAGTAAATTGGTGACATTTAAAAATGGTCCCATCAATTGCTTATTTTTTACTAACTATGATTTAAGATACATACATGTTTCAACAAATTATTGAAGAGTTTACTACGTGTGAAAAAACAAGGAATACAAGTTGAAGCAATAGGCTTCACTCAATGTTATTGGTTATTCCAAGAGAAGGCTATTTCCAGTGCCATAAAATGTAGTGACCATAGAATTCTCATTTCCCCATCCATACACTGTTCATAACACAGATCGTATCAGGAGTTTGGATGCATTCGATGGATTTGTGCTTGCTCGAAGGTTTCTGGTTGACCTCTAATCTGTTAGGTTGGATTGGACATTTATTGGCAGGCTATAGACACCTGAATTTCACCCAAGGCTTTCCAATGTTCCCTGATGCACAAAAGAAGAAGCTAATGAGTATCGCTGTTGCCTCCCAAGAGAGAGGAGTGTTTAATGTCCAGCCATACAACTGAGGGCTTGTACAGATCAAGGCTGATGGATTTCTGACCCCTGTTTTACCCTGCTAGCTTAGTGCCTTTGGATCAATTGTTATTAGTTGCAATGGTGTTTCAGAAATGAGAATTTAAAACCTTGCTTTGTTGGTGGTTGTTTTTTTTGTAAGACCACAGTGACACTGTCAGACAAATAATACTGACTACAAATGTTTTCATCCGCCCAACCCATCGATGTTCAGTGCCTTTGTTTACCTTGTGCTGCTCCGTGTTTGGACTGCACTCAGAATATCCTTGTGCACATCCGCCTCCGTGTCATCCCAATAAGGCCCTTGTTGACAGTCCATGGAAAGATAAACTCTGTGTCAGTGGTCCCTGTCACACACATTTTACTATTACTTATTTGTGTCGATTCTTTCCATGAATTTACTCAAACGGCTAATGCTGCTCAGCGGATGTTTTTTTCTCAGTCATTTAAGTGCTTCATCCTATGTTAGGAGCTTAGTTATAATGTTCAAGTGTCGATAGTGGTCAGAGACACAAGGCAAATTGTTTACACGTGAGCAGTGGCCTTGGTTCATTATACATTGCACAGTCGAAAGCGACAAATTGTCCAATGTGATGAATGAAAATATATAAGTTCACAACCTAACAAACCGCCAACAGCTTCATTCCTTTTGTGTGTATGATGTATGTGTCACACAGACAGTTTTGCTTTGTTTCACACTTACATTTTCTCAGGGGGGTACACGGCCTATGAAAAGCATGTTTTTTTCATGATCGACATGAATATTTATCTCAAATTAAACGTCAGGTTGTCTAAAATGAGCAGATTTTTGCCACAGTGAATAATGCTTTAATAGTGAAATTACTAGAAAGATATTGATCTCTGCATAGCCAAGCAGATCATTTCAATTGTGCTTTCATTTGACAGCAAAATATACAGTTTGACATTATTACTTCATGAAGTTATTATCAAGGAGTAGTTTCCTATCAAAAAGCAATTCAATACATTTTTGTTATATCAGTGAGCAGAAAACTAGGGAGGGTGTAAAACCCTCAGTGATGAAACTTTGAAGTACTAATCCAGCAGGTCTGATATGATTTCCAGATGTTCCCAGACTCTGGGCATGCTAAACATGTATTCAATCAATGTCAAAATAAATTGGTTTCTCAGATTATTTCTCCACTTATCTGAGGGCAATTTATGTGTTTGTAGAAGAAATGCAAACTTAACATAGAAATGGCAGAGCGGGGCATCTTCCCAATTAGAGCCATTAAAGCCTCAACCTTATTTTCATAAATTCATTTGGTTCTCCAAGAAATGATTCTGAGAAGAAATGGTCTGTCACAGTCACATACAAGCCCTATCGACTGAGGCCCTAGGATTCTCATAAGCCCTCAGCCTTTAAGTCGGCGCTGGGAAAACCAAAGCCTACTCTGCTGCATCTGTTGCTTTATCTCTGTCACCTTAGCGGCCGTTACTTTGGTTTTAGCTTCCTCTCTTTTGTAAAGCGGCGGTATACTTACAACAAAGGAACAGATTAATTGCTAACATCTATGATGCCAACAGCTGGATTCTGTTCTAGTAGCAAGTAGCCTCCTCTCTCTTTTTCCTGTCCTTTCATCTCTGCTTTTTTTCTACCAAGTGTTGTTTCTCTGTTCGCCTCCGTCATGTTTTTTTCGGCTCACGGCCAGAAAACTGCTTTTTACTGTACACTCTGATCTTTCTTACTGTCCATGTGCTACAACGTATCCAATTCCTTCATCTAGTGCTGATAAAAACAAAACAAAAGTATCACTCTGATTTGGTTTGTGCTCGGTATTTCTTCACATATATTTAAAATTAGGGTTGCCAACTGTTTGGCCCTCTATACTGTTATGGCACAGAGTTGGTTGACAATAACATTTTTATAGAGCTTTTGAATAGTGCAAAGCAGAGGTGTCATTGCAGTTAGGTACTGTATGTGTTGCTTGTACATGTGTGCGTGTATTTATGAAATAGAGAGGGAAAGGGGCAGAGTTTAACATAGGCTATATTTAGAGCTGCTCCCCAGTCCCCTGAAGAGACACACTGCTATGCATAAAGAGGGTTCTGTTTATAGGAGGACACTTGCGCTGTCTTCAGATGGCCAATGTGTGATTACTTAAGGGCTTTGTGGTAACATGCATGTGAGTCAGTTTCTTCCGATTGTAATGACTTGACTAAGGATGTATGTTGAAGCCAATTTTCTTCCTTAAAACAATGAACAACACAACAATCGCTCAGATGATAATGCCATAAAATGAACTTTTGCTTAAAGCTAATTTCTGATCTTGGTTGTTGTTTTAATTTCAGCGTATAGGTTTTAGAATAATTAAGACGTTGTTTATTATTTCTTCCTGATACAGAAATGTGCACGCATCAAAAACTGTATGTTTCAAGGCATTGTTTATCTTGTAGGCATATAAAAGAAAGACACAGCAAGTGATTCAGTTTAGTAAGTTCAAACATGATAACAATCTGGAAGACAGTGCAGTAAACTGGTACAGTAACAATGGTGCAGAACAAAGTGCAAGGCAATGCACTGCCCATGAACAACATAATCCAAAATCACATAAGTAACTTGTGGGCGGCGTGGTTGGTCAGTGGTCAACCCTGACCTCACTACAAGCTACAGTAACGTCTCACCAAACCATAGTTTTGTGTTTTCTGTCATCACTAGCCAAAGAGTAGCTTAGTTTTGTTTGGTTCCTTTCAATACATTAGAAAATCGCTGGGATTTATAACATTTGTAAACAGTTATTTTCTATTAAGAATTTCAGTCCCCAGAAATGCTCGCCAAATAGTTGGGTTTTTGCCAGAGCCTAGTATCAATAATGTGTATCCTGATAGGCACACTTATCAACCAACAGTATGACTGTACCAATATTGGTGTGCAGGGGCGGCGGGTGCTGTAGGCTAGGGAAGGCTTCCCAAATATTTGTCTAACTGCATCCTGGTAAAATAAAAATATAATGTTTGTGTGTTTGATATTAGCGCTGCTATGCAGCCACCTGTGCCCTGTACTATGAAGTCAGTTCAACAGACCATGGATATGTTTGAGTTATCTTAAAGGTCACATGTCATGGCCATTTCCACTGATCATAATTCCATTGTTGAGGTCTACTAGAATAGATTTATACTGTGCAATTTTCCAAACTCACATTGGTTTCACATACAGCATCTCTGTAAAGTATGTGTATTCAGCAGTATTCACTCTCTCCACTAAACGGCTCGTTGCAGCTCTTGCCCCCCCCCTCCCTGTGAGCCCAGTGTGGTCGGGACCAGTCGGGACGTTGTGAATCAAAACTCACCCTGAGCACACACAAAGTCACAGCCGAAGTAAAAACAATAAGTGTGGCTTGATATTGAGTAAGAAAAAGGTTGATAAACGCTGTGAGAATGGGTCTGCAGAGAGAATTTCGCCGCGATCCCAACTGTCTGTTATCAGCCTGGGAGGAGAAATCAGCTGAGCTGCATGCACTGAGTGTGTGAGGAAGTCCGTGGATTGGTCAATTTGGACCAATCAGCGGGGGCTTAACGTAACGGCTGCGCGGACGTAACGTAACGGCTCCACGGATTGGTCCATTTCGTTCCGGGGACGACATGACATCAGATGTCCCCAGAAGAATCAAATGGACAGTGACGTATCTCCAACGAGGCGTTTGGGGAGGTAGTTTCTGTTTTAGAGTTTTACTCCCAACATGGTGTACTTTGAGGGTTTTAACTCTGCACACCGTTTACATGCATAAAAACCTTCATAACACACAAGGGGACGGGCAATAACCGGAAAAGCATGACATGTGACCTTTAACTAACCCTAACAAACGAGATCTCGCTAAGCGGTCCTACGACGCTGGTTATCAACTCAGTAAATCAAGCCGGGGTTTCTCTCTCCAGCTGAGAGAGAGCGTTCATGTGAAAGGGGTGAGGTTAGCAACATTTGACCAATTACAAACAGGGACAAGTGTACTGACAGTGCAGCGTCATACTTCATGAATGAAAAGTAAACTAATATTAGACAAATATGAACTTTAAACATCCATGACTTAAACATATAATCCAGGATACAAGCCACATAGTTGCACCTGCAAGGTGAATACAGAACAACTCGTTACAAAATAAACTACAGAGTGTTTGAAAGCGTACAGCAGTTTTATGATACTGCCCCATCTAAGACACGAGAGGATCTGACTTTAATTACATTTGAGTCGAGTGTTTCGTCAACTTAATGTGTTGCTTAAAATAATACGTCTGCATACAGTATATGTGACACTGTAACTAAGTGTTGCACGGCCTGATACGGCTCGAGAAGCTGACTCAGATAAGGAAATATTGTGATATGATCTGATTGATGATGTGATATCTGTGATATGAATGATAAGTGCGACACGTCGGCGTCTTCTCTGCATACAGCAATTTAAACTGTATTTCCTTTATCCTGTAATATGACTTGATAGATTTAAACTCCGCACACTGAGCTCTGATTGGTCAGCAGGCGGTGCTTTCACTGAGTTGATCTCTTTTCTATAGACGCCGGAGGCGGGCAGCATCAGGTAAAAAAAGTAATTTAGCCTTCCCAAACCTGAGCCTCACGCGCCGCCTATGTTGGTGTGGTTCTTTTCCTTATAATAAAGGACTGCATCGGCCAAACGGCTCGCTGCACCCTCGCTGCGAGGGGGACCCAAGTTTCCATCAGCAAACACACGTGGGTTTGCTATCCTGGCTCCAAAATGCTGGAATGAGCTCCCCATTGACATCAGGACAGCAGAAAGCTTACACATCTTCCGGCGCAGACTGAAAACTCATCTCTTTCGACTCCACTTCGAGCGATAGAATTACTAACAAAGCACAATATACTAATAAAGGGCTGGCTTATCTAAAGCCAGTTGAGTAGCACTTGAAATGTTTCGCTCTATGAAACCTGATGTACTTATATGATTCTGTTTTCTTCAAGTTTGTATCTTCTTGGTCGAATGCACTTATTGTAAGTCGCTTTGGATAAAAGCGTCAGCTAAATGCAATGTAATGTATTACATTTGAACATGTTTGTCACGCTCACAGAGAGTTGTAGAAACTATAGTAATTGCTTTGGTGTATGACTACTTCTGTGATTAGGACCATGACCTGTAATGCTCCCGGTGCCGAAAGAGATACGGCCTGTCTGACAGTGACCATAATAACTAACGTTCTGTGTCCTGAAACCTCCCCAGCTGTAAAAGGACCACCACCACAGATTCATGTTCACCATAAAAAGTAGAAACAACTTGTGGGTATAATTAATTATTATTACTTTCATTCCACAGTGCTCCACGCACGCACGCACGCACGCACGCACGCACGCACACACACACACACACACACACACACACACACACACAGAGAGAGAAAAAAAAAAAACATACTCACTATTAGTAATATGAATGCAGGATAATTACAATAGGCTTTGAGTTATGTTGCTCACTTGTCACATGCTGAACAGTAACAAAGACAAGGTCACACTAGCTCTTAAACTTGTTTCTGCTCATTTGACTTGCTGCTCACCTCTTGTCCAGTCTTCAGGTGAAGACAGCACTAACCTGTTGGACAAACAGGAGCAGCAGGCAGCAGCATTACCTGGAAACTAATAATAAAGGTGTGAGGAGGTGCATGGAAATGTTTAGTGGTAGTCAATGACACTTCAAGACTCCAGAACAGCTTCATTATTTCCTGATTCTACAAGTATGCTGTGCACATCTGGTGGGATGCAATACCATTCTTTCAATCAAAGAGAAGCTATTACATCAACACAATCAACCTTACTCAGGGTTCTTACGGTCATTAAAAACCTGGAAAAGTCATGGAAATTCAAAATGCTAATTCCAGGCCCTGGAAAGGTTATGGAAAACAATATTTTCACAAAGTTTTGGAAAAGTCATGGAAATGTAACCAAAGTTGCATCAAATATAATTTATATTTTATCTAATCACCAAAATAGTAATACTATAATGATAATAAATACTGTATAGTAATGAAACGTAAAATGGCATTTAACTGTCGAGGTATTTTGCTGGTGAGAGATTTTAGTTGCTTTAGCCTGTAGAAGCTAGTAAGCCTACTATTTGATTTGTATTAGATAAGCACAACATGTTTCATATGCAGACCTTATTTTCCTGTTCCATGTTAAAATAAACCATTTTCAGTGGTACCGCTGAGAAAGAGTAATTTCTTTGGTCATGGAAAATTAGGTAATGGTCATGGAAAAGTCATTGAAAATCATTGGTGAAAAAGTGTATGAACCCTGTTTTGAAAATAAATGCTGGTTTTGGCCTAATGTAGCTAGTTTAATCATTTTAAAGTTAGCTATCATCTACATATCTCTGTTAAGTTATGACGAGTTGAAGAACTAAAATGACTTAAGATCTTTTTGGTGTCACTTTCCCTGTGGTTGCAGAACATACACTGAACACAAATATAAATGCAACACTTTTGTTTTTGCTCCCATTTTTTATGAGATGAACTCAAAGATCTAAAACATTGTGAATCGAGTGGCCTGTGTTCGTCGTCCATTACATACGCCTGCCCATACCATAACCCCACCACCACCATGGGCCACTCGATTCACAACATTACCCTAACCCTTCATATTTGACAGTGTGGGTTGCCAGTAACCAACAGGGTTGCCAAGTATAATGCTTTGAAAGCATATACATTACCCTATTCCTATTGGGAGTGCTTTGATAAAGTAAGACAGAAAGTTATATAGTCAAAATATGATAACTACTATATTAGATACCAAATAAATGCAAATGATTGTCATTGGTGACGTACTTAATCAGCTGAATTAAGCAGCAATAATAACATTAGAAAGGGAATTGAAGGTGCTAGATAGCGGCTTGGTTGCGAAAAGATACAGCATTTTCAAAGTAAACTGTATGACCATCTTGAATTTCCTTGAAAGCCTCTCGTCTCTCTTCCTGTTTCCTCGACAATCAATTCAGACCAGCTGCATTAAGATTAGACTAATCCATCATGGAGGTCTGCATTATTTATCACCTGAATTCCCACCGTGCATTTAGGGGAAATGCCCTGTTGTGATCAAAAGGTGCCTCGTAGCTCTAATGTGTTTGCCGCTGTATAAGACAGGGTTTGAACAGAAAACTGCTGCTGTTGGTGATATTTGTCAGCCTCGAGGGACTGTGTTTATATGTAAATCTTGCTGCTTGCATTATGAGCATTCATCATGAAGATTTCTTTTAAGTGTATGTGACTTAGAGCTGATGTTCAGTCAGATATGTCAATATTTAAAATGGAGTTGTGATGTCTGTTGCTCCCTTATTGCAGTTCTTCCCTCCGTGTTTATGAGCCGTTAGATTACCTTCTGAGCTTCCATGGAGACCTGGACGACATGCAAATGTGATTGTCTCTTGGCACAGGATAGCTCCTGCATGGAGGGAAACACATCCTCTGACACCTGCATGTTGTGAGATAATGGAGCCCTGTTCAGTTCCTGATTGCATGCTGTCATGATGTAGCCCAAATCTGGTTCACAGTTTGATAAGGGGATTTGAAAGGAAGGAAAGGAAATGACTGAGCAATCCCAGGTGGGATGACGTGCATGTCCCTGCTGTCAAATGGGATTTTTTTTTAATGGTCAGATTTGTGTTTTCTGTCTGTCAGTTAAAAGCAAAAGCTACAGCAAAGTGTGAAATGACTTTGTAATGTTTCTGGATGTGGCTTGAATAATGCTTTGAACCAACTGCGCTTAGCTCTCTCCACAAACACGTATAAAACGATGTAGACATTTCAAAATATAATTGCAGGGATTACCCTTGAATTCAATTCCATTTCAATGTGCTTATGGCCTACTATTTGATTTGTATTGGATAGGCACAACATGTTTCATATCCAGACCTTATTTTCCTGTTCCATGTTAAGATAAACCATTTTCAGTGGTACCGCTGAGAAAGAGTAATTTCTTTGGTCATGGAAAATTAGGTAACGGACGGTCATGGAAAAGTCATTGAAAATCATTGGTGAAAAAGTGTATGAACCCTGTTTTGAAAATAAATGCTGGTTTTGGCCTAATGTAGCTAGTTTAATCATTTTAAAAGTAGCTATCATCTTCTTGTTAAACACAACATGCACTCCAGATTGTTTTGGGCCTGCAATTTATTTATATTCTTTTATTTCTATTTATTTAATATTTAAATATTGCCATTTCAACCTTCACTCTTATACACAGTTGGCAACAAACACTGGTGAAATAGATTTTTGATAAATATAAAGAAGGGTTATTGATTTGTAGATAGTGCTAGTTTTAAAGCATTAATATTAATGTTGCAATATGACCTAGCTTGAAGTGTCTTACTTATACTGGGGATATTACACTTTTAAAAGAGGGATACATAAAGCCTATGTGACTTAAACATGGCTAGAGTTGAACATAAACAGCTGTTTTACTTACACACTACTTTCCCATGCTAGGCCTTGTTACCCAGAAACAAAACATGTTTTATGAATGAGTGTGTTGGCATGTGTGTGCCTGTATTGATGTATTGGAAATAGACCAGTATAGACAGTGTACCCATGTAGAGTCAGGGGAAATGGAGGGCCCTGCCAGGAGCTCTGTGTTGTGGCGTCTGCTCTGTGTTCGCTCTGGGAGCTTGAGCTCCTGCAGGAGGAAGTGTTTGGCAGCTCGGTCATAATGGACTCAGGTTGAGAGGGTGCAGATACAGCGTGGTGAGCCAAAGGATGAGTCTCACAGTGAGTGCCTCTTTGGCTTGTCAATAATCGTTATGGTTGATGTTTATTGTAGCTTTTTTTTTACAGAGCTTGAATACAAACGTTTTACATTTATCATGGGACATTATTTTCAGTTTCTTGTTCCTGCAGAGTAAAGTCTTTGCTGATAAACAACCATAAAAGACCCATAAAGCAACACTTTAGTATCAGTGAGACATGAGTGTGTCCCAGGACTAATACGGAACTGGCTTGACTTACTATTGCAACAGTGTTTAGCAATCATACATGGAGGAATCATAAAGGTGGTTGAGATACAACAGTATTTCTGCACTGCCTGTGTTCAGCATTATGCAACACAGCCAGAAACCATGCCATCACTACAGTATGTTGCTCTCTCTGTCCTAACGTATAGATGCAACATTTCTTTCGAGTTGTTTGGATGTTGTTAAAAGGCCCTAAAGGAAGTGTAGGAATATTGTAAAAAAGGCACGCAGAAACAACACAGCAAGAACATCATGATAATCTTTCAACCACAAGTATAACTGTAATGATGTCACTGTCAGCCCATATTATTCCTGCCGGGACACAGTGTACTTTCAGGATTCACCAACTTTAAGTGGTTTAGTTGGTTTTTGACCTTACAAATAACCCAGGCAGCTGTGGTAATGGTTCTTAAAATTATCCATTTAGATGATGAAAGCCATGTAAATGGTTTCATTGTTAGATCTCCTTTCAGACAGATTTGTATTTATGTTTTAAGGGGCACAATGGTATCATTGGTGCCTAATGGGAGCTTAATGGTGGGTTTTAGTTGAATGACACACTCTGACTGTATTTGTGGAAATGGGACCACCTGTCGGTTTGTCATTTGCTCGAAGGAAGTGTGCCTGCTTACTGGGATTAACTTTTGGGCTAAATGTGAGCAGCAGGGAACAATCCATCCCCTAGCTTCTGAATCAATGCTGGAACATCGATTTGTCACAAATCCCACATCTGTCTCCATGCAACGTATGCCTCTGGGTTGGCTGCAGTTTGCTGTGTCTTGCTATAGAGTGGCGAAGTCACGCCCATCTACTTCCAGACCATGGGACCTTATTTCAGAAAAATAATGTATTGAAGTCAATGGAGAGAGAAAATGTATCTTTCGATCCCGTTTGAATTGTGCCATGAATTACACATATGATGTTTGTCAATCTTAAAAAATAATTTCCATGTCAAAAAAGTCACAGTTTGTCGTAAAACTGTTGAAATATAAGACTATGAGAAATACGCAACTAGAAAGACTACAAATCCCAGAGTCGCGTAAGTGATGTCATAACTGATGTCACAATTGTTTTCCTCCGCTAAATATAAGAGATAGCTAAGATAAGATAACTTTAACAAGATGCCTGTGTGCTTAGTACCAGGTTGTTATCATACCAGCAATGGGTCTTGCTCGTTCTTTCGCTTCCCGGCGATCTTTTCTACTTCATGCTATCTGCACAAATGGTTGACATTAAACATTAAAAAGACCAGGCAGTTCAGAGAGAATCAAAGGAAGGCAGGCAGGCAGCTTTGCATGACCTTCTTCTGGACGTGTTTCATTGTGGTGATAGTGAGGGTAGTCAATCACTTTTTTGACAAGACAGTAGTGACGGCCATCTTGGTGACGTGTGTTGTTCTGCGAGACCAGAGATGAAGTTCATTAAGCGTTTCACACAAAAAAATGTGTTACTTCACAGTTTTAAGACACTTTTAAAAATGTTTGACTTGCAAAATTATTTTTTAAGATTGACAAACATCATATGTGTAATTCGTGGCACAATTCAAAAGGGATAGAAAGATAATCTTTCTCTCTCCATTGACTTCAATACATATTTTTTCCGAAATAAGGTCCCATGGACCGGAAGTAGATGGGCGTGACTTCGCCCACTCTATTTAACACATAGCTCATGTTGGCCTCTACAGTTGAATAAAATCCTCGATCTTAGAGTGCTGCTTTACCTTAATGGCTGGTAACCTTCAGAGAACCACACAAGTCAACCTTTTCCGAACCAGGCACTCTCAGGATTGACTAATCATTGTTGTTTTGGATCTACAGTTTGGTTAGAATGTACCTTTTTAATGTATAACCTACATAATAACAAAAATACATAACGAAAAATGACTTCCTTAAAATGTGGTTATGACATGAACAGTCACATAATGTGTTGTTGCTGAAAGGGTCGGGTGAATCGTTTGCATATGAACAAACTGGTGAACATATCTGTTTGAGATACAACAGTATTTCTGCACTGCCTGTGTTCAGCATTATGCAACACAGCCAGAAACCATGCCATCACTACAGTATGTTGCTCTCTCTGTCCTAACGTATAGATGCAACATTTCTTTCGAGTTGTTTGGATGTTGTTAAAAGGCCCTAAAGGAAGTGTAGGAATATTGTAAAAAAGACGAGGCACGCAGAAACAACACAGCAAGAACATCATGATAATCTTTCAACCACAAGTATAACTGTAATGATGTCACTGTCAGCCCATATTATTCCTGCCGGGACACAGTGTACTTTCAGGATTCACCAACTTTAAGTGGTTTAGTTGGTTTTTGACCTTACAAATAACCCAGGCAGCTGTGGTAATGGTTCTTAAAATCATCCATTTAAATGATGAAAGCCATGTAAATGGTTTCATTGTTAGATCTCCTTTCAGACAGATTTGTATTTATGTTTTAAGGGGCACAATGGTATCATTGGTGCCTAATGGGAGCTTAATGGTGGGTTTTAGTTGAATGACACACTCTGACTGTATTTGTGGAAATGGGACCACCTGTCGGTTTATCATTTGCTCGAAGGAAGTGTGCCTGCTTACTGGGATTAACTTTTGGGCTAAATGTGAGCAGCAGGGAACAATCCATCCCCTAGCTTCTGAATCAATGCTGGAACATCGATTTGTCACAAATCCCACATCTGTCTCCATGTAACGTATGCCTCTGGGTTGGCTGCAGTTTGCTGTGTCTTTCTATTTAACACATAGCTCATGTTGGCCTCTACAGTTGAATAAAATCCTCGATCTTAGAGTGCTGCTTTACCTTAATGGCTGGTAACCTTCAGAGAACCACACAAGTCAACCTTTTCCGAACCAGGCACTCTCAGGATTGACTAATCATTGTTGTTTTGGATCTACAGTTTGGTTAGAATGTACCTTTTTAATGTATAACCTACATAATAACAAAAATACATAACGAAAGTTAAAGCTGTGACAAAAACGACACTCTTTTTCTTCTCGTTCAAAACCAGACATATGATGACTGAGGAAAAACGAATTCCTTAAAATGTGGTTATGACATGAACAGTCACATAATGTGTTGTTGCTGAAAGGGTCGGGTGAATCGTTTGCATATGAACAAACTGGTGAACGTATCTGAGAGGTGAAAGCGTTTTTCTCTTTACCTCCCATATTTCTCCTAATAAGAAGGTGCCATTTGACACAGAGCCTCTACTCTTTTCCCGTCTACCCTTTCTTGTCTTTGGACTTGGAATTTGAACTTTGCAGCTAAGGAGACGTGAGGTAATGGGTTTCTCTCCTTTTACACAGTATCGAAACCGGTTGAAATGTTTCTGTTGTGTTGAAAGAGAATGCAATAATTAGATGGTGAAATTGGAAGCAGCCAATTAAATCAGTCCCAGGCATATATCCCAATTGTTTTAATTACATCCTGGAGGAATTTGTGAATGCGAACAGTGATGAGATGAAACTGGGAAAGCATGTTTGTAACTGTTCTAACTTCTGAGTTTCTTCTAAGCTATAGGCTTTTATGTTTTTCTTCCTGCTCGTTTACCAACCCCCTTCGGTACATAATACCACAGTTAATGTGCGATCAGCTGCACTGAAGTCTCTCATGGATTAAGAGTATTGAGTAATCCAGATGATGATACATTTCATTGGGCTCTATCATCTCGAACATCACCAGTAGTTACAGGCTCATTTGAGTCTCTAATCCTGTGTGACTAAATGCACATGGGGTCCATTTTGCTGTATTGGTTTGCTCCAGTTTACACAAACAAATGCAGACACACATTACATTGGTTTTAAGATATTAAAAGTGTCACTTAAGCCTGCGTCAACATTTGCTCTCTGAGAGTGGTCAGCGATGGATGTCAACTTAATCCATAGGCAGAGCATATGGCCTGGTTTGTTATTGTTGTCACATTTAATCACTTTTTCTTGTCTTTCACACAACCCATGTTTTATTATTGTTATTCTGGGATGATTTTACTCTATGGATCTATAAACACAGCGTTAATTATATACAGGTGGACAAATACTATGATGCAGGATACACGTTTCTCACTGAAAATAAAGTGTGTCATGTCTGTCATCAGGTTTGCTTTGCATCCTGATTAAAATGGTGATCATTGGACTGTATTGGCAGCTGCAATTAAATAAATAAAAAGTCCCCTTGTGGCACAAACCAAGGTTACTTTAAACTTAAACAATTTCCTAGAGGACATTTGTATTCATGTGTGTACACTTTACGGAGAAAAAAGTTTTCTCTTCCTTTGTCTTGCGTTGTAATAGAGGAATTATTCCAATAGGTATCATGCTCACTCTACTATACTTACTCAGTCCTTGAACACAATGGAAACGTTCACCCAGAAGTTCAGCAGTTTGATATACTTCCCATTTGGTCTTAAATCATTTTAATTAAACATCAAAGCAAATAAGTGCATTAATTCACAGCCACACAGCGACCATCAGGAATCCAATTAAGTCTGTATTTTTATCTCAGAAACTTAATATTTTCCTTTAAGAGGAAAGATATGTTTCTCTGTTTTTGTGTTTCCCTTGCCTCCTCCCTATAGTTTGTATTGCCAACTGAAGCTGATGTGCTTTGACAGCAAACATGCCGTAAGTTCTCCGACTGACACCGTAGGCTTAGAATAACGCCAACCACGGTTACATCAGGGGTTTATAATTCATGGAATAATACATGAGTGTGATTCAGCTGAGATATGCCATTTGATATTGATTTCATCTTTATTAAATAAACAAGTCTATACCACCATAATATAACTGATGTTTTTGTGTCAATGATGCCTTCATTTCACTTTTAGCCCTTCAGCTGTAAGCACAGTGCGCCTCTGTGGCAACTGTGTTTTTTCTTGTAGGTAATGACTGTTAATCCTTCTATTTACAAGTGGTATAATTTCACTGCCTGCATGTTTATATTTCTGCCTTCTGATTATACAGATCATGCATATATCTTTGACTCAGAGGTAACTTGAGCGGCTAGATCATAACAAGGCTCCTGCTAATGCTTCCGGCTGAATGAACAATTGAATTACTCTGGCTCCTAACTATCGTCGTCACGGTTGTGATGTGTCCTAACCGGTCCTAACAGACACTTTGTAATGTTGGAGAGGTGAACTGTCCTTTATCCAAGTTTATACTGCCGATGCTGCTGAATGCTACGTCCCGTGCAACAACATCCTGATAAATATGTGAAAGGCATAACCTTGTTTAATGTTGCGAACAAGAGAAATACAAATACAGTAATACAAAGCTCTTGACAATGTTGAGTCAATTACTCCATTATAACTCAACTGACAATGGCATACACTAATTAGAATATATTTTACAAAAGCTATCATCATATTTATTTCAATGGTTTGTCTTTTTAAACATAGCAATATTTGGCAGAAGATATCATTTTACCGGATCATCCACAATAACGGCAGTTCTTGAAGGTCATACCATCTTGGAGGAATAGAATCCTCGGTTTTCTTTCAAATTGAAACAAATGCAGCTTTTGTTGGGCTCTTAAGTATTTACCAGTAAGTGCAAACATTAAGGTCACACTTCGGCTTAAAGCATACTGCTCTGCAATACAATCTAAATAGCTGTATTCATTCTGTTTACAGCATACTGTATCTACATAGCTTCTGGGCAGTAATATGTAAAAGAAGATATGACACTATGTCAACTTTGCAACTACATTAAGAGTCAGATGAATAGAACATGGACAAGGACATGTGGGCAGATATACCCAAACTAAATTCTCCCACACAGCATTTATTCAATGTGTGTTTCTTTCCTATTCTTTGCTCATAACGTTTCCTGCTCTCAGACCACACATTCCAATATCTGTTGTGTACTTTTTTACGCCTGCATTTTGGTTTGAGCTCCCTCCGTGTCTCTGTCTTAATTTTTTTTCAAACAAGAGAATACACTTGTGGGAGATTAAAGGAAACAGATATGTACAAATATGTGATTTTCTTGTAAAGAAAATAAATGTATCTGATTCTATCAACCATACCAACTCAATAGCCTTTGGTAATAGAGAATGAACTGTTTCAACTCTGACTGAACTACAATTATCCCCTTGCTGATTATTAGTGAGGGAATCATGATTTAACATTTGTCATAAATAATGGTTTTCTGCATGGATTCAACTTAATACAAGGTGTACCTTCCAGAGGTGCACAGCACTTTGGGTGCGGATCAGATGCTTTTAAAACTGAGAGGGTTTGCTTAATCCATAGGGAGGTGCAGAACCGAACATTACCAAGGATTAGAGAGGGATATTACTGTCTGAATGCATTAGAGGTGTATTAGATAGCTCCATGATGGAGCACAGACTAATGCACCAGGCTCTGAATTACAGTGTAATCTGCATTTAATTGCCTTGAGTCTTGTTGTGATGATAGAATGATCTAATGGAAGAGCTCTATAAGGGTTTGTACGAAGAACAAAATAGAGGGGAATGTAAGTTAAGATGTTTTTAACAGTGAAAAGGAGAGTTCTTTCATGAAATACAATTGAATTGCATTTTGCAATGTTGGAATGAAACAGTATTTTTGTCAATGCGTTATTTGCATGCTTTCCAGCTATTCACAGAACATGCAGGCTCTTCCGGTCCCTCAAGAACGTTGGCATATGCTCAACAAATGCAACTTTAAAGAGTACCATGATGGGACACTATAACTTTCACTGGCAGGTTATACCTCGTAGTAATCCTCTCAGTGTGGGGGACATGAGAATATATGATGGACTTTGCAGAGTGGATATTTACCCAACACAATGTGGACTGTGTTGTGAAGTTATACTGACGATAGAAAATACCAATCTGAATGTCACAGGAGGAAATAGTGAAACCACATTGTTTCCTGAAGAGCTGAAATTGATCAATGTTTTCAATTAATCCAGTGAGAGATGGATGCAAATAATGTTGGCAGAATGAATGAACCGCCAATATGGTTCAGACTTTGAATGGATCAAACAGCTTGTGCAAGGCATATCATTTTAGTCTCCGTCTGGCAATGCCGTTTAGGGTCTTCTTCACATGAAAAAGACCCTCTGTTGCTATTGGTTTGAAGTCCACCAAATCTGTCATTGAAGATTCTTGGTGTCAATACTCGCCATCCTTCATCAGATCTGTGCCACTAGTTTACTAGGTCCACAAGTTAAACCATATGTGTTGTAATATGTTTAACTTTCTATGAGTCTATCAATAGACATCTTTAGACAATGGGTTAAAACACCTTACTCTGGGAAGGGACAGTTTTCACAGTCTTTTTAATGTTGTCTTGAGCAAATGGATGTGAAGGTAGCACACCTGTTTAATAGTGCAGATACAACGGTAATTGAGTTACATGTAAGGTAATCATTTATGAATTTATGACTAAAATCATGAAGCCAGAGCGATTTTCATCAAGTCAGGAATCATTTATTTGCCTCTGATATGAGGGAGGAAACCTGTTAAACAGATGACCATAAATGACTGATACACTGAGGATAAAATGGAAAAATAAAACAACACATGAGAATGTTACATACTCCTCCTTGACCCTTGTTCTAGTTGTTTTGCAGATCTCAGTTGCTTTTTAAAACCACGTAAACACAAAGGTTTAATATAAATCCAGTTCCATTTGACTTTGTACACAATTGTTAACCCTGCATCAATTTGTACCAAAAAAGCATTTTACAATCAATTTCTCCCTTCCACTTTCCCTTTAAAAGATCATCTGGAGGCCTAGTTAATCCTCCCACATATTGCTAAGTGCTTTTTAATCCATTTGCACAAAGACAGATGAGACTTTAGTGACTTTAAGCTGGTATAATACTGTCAACATAAAAAAAAATATATTTTTGAAAAGACCCTGACTCTTATCAACAGCAGCCTTTCTCTAATTCTACTCTGGCTTCAATACAAGCTAGAGTTAAATGTAATACACTATTCCCTTCATGTTCTGTTCCATTATTTCAGAGAACTAGAATCAAATCCAAATCATTTATCTAGAAATCCCTTTTGTGTTAAATGTATTTAGTGTAATGCATGGGATTATATTAAAGCACAACAAGTAAATTCGTTTTCCCAAGCATGCTACATTTAGATTTTTGCGATTCGTAAATAAATTGCAGGATGTCAGGAACATTGAAACAATAGTTAACGATGAAGATGATGAGGGCATCCGAACCCGTATGAGGCAAAGTGAGTTTAAAGTGTTTAGATCACACCTGAGTTGGATACAGCTGCAGGACCAATTCACGATACAGTGGAAAAGGAGAGAACACGTATCACAAGCTCCCAAAAGGCTAATGCTGACTGTATTGTGTTTCCATGAATCTTGGTTTGGTGAAATAGTGTGTTCTGTTTGTTCATTGACAAATATTTATCTTCTTTTATTCTTTTCCTTTTTTTAACAGAAGACTTTTGGTATCAGATGAGCCTGAATAAACGGAGCATTAAATGGAGTTTATCGGCCTAGGAAAAGCAAATGGAGCACTTGTTGTTGTTGTCCACACTGTGAGTCAGCATTTGATGCTTGACCTTTAACAATGAGTCATCGTGGAAATACAGTGTGAGGTGTTAGAGCTGTTTGTTTGGCCATGAGAGGTGTGGTGTTGCTGTCATAACTCTGCTTACTAAACGTCTGAGTTGTGTATCTGTGTGTGTGCGTTTGCACAAAGTGCATAGCCGTGTGTGTCTTTTAGCTCAGCTAACAGCTTCTTGCCTTCTCTGTTGTTTACTGTCTGTATCACTGCATAATCCCTGTGTGTAATCCCCACTGTTGAGGCTTACATTTGATGAGTACATCGCTGTGAACTGAACAAAGTTCTTGTTGAGAACAATATGTCAGAAAGAAACATCTGGAACTTGGTGAGGCACCAGACGCCAATTGTTGCATAATGTGAATATATTCACCTGTAATTACATGAATGCCTTGTTTGGATAACAGTTGCATTTTCGAATTGTCTCTTATGCTTACTTTCTTCTTACTTTCATTGTTTATTTTCTTCAATTTTTACTGTGTACTCTTACGCTAGAAGGTTGTTACGCGCTCCATTAACACATATATATGGTACACACATACAGATGTTGACTGATTTATTGGGTTGTAGCCTTGAAGGCTTTTTTCTTTGTTTTACTTCATCAGGTGATTCAGTGGAGAGGGATTGTAATCAACATTACCCTCCGGTCATTTTGAGACTGATTATGATGCCTGAGATGGCTCTTGTAATCAAACAGAGCTTATTAAATCCTCTCCTGTTTAACACACCAGGCAATCTGACTAAGCTTTAACTTAAAACACCCCACCTATGACACTACATGCCTGCAACCCTTTCATGTCTCATTTGCTGCAAGGCGGTGATTGTCAATGAAACTGCCTCTTTAGCAGGAGAGCTGTTGAATTAGTGCAGTGCGGTGCCCTAGTTTAAATGCTTTTTGTCTTTTTAAATGTCTTTAATTGGTGTTTTATTTGGTGTACTAGCAGGTCATAATGACATTTACTTACAACATGAACTCAAAATTCATTCAGCTGAATCTAAATGGTAATTTTGTCTTGTGTTTGTTTGTTTAAACAGCCTTCGCTGCTGCTTGTATACTAGCAAACGTTTGTTTTTAGCAAGATGTTGTACATTATTTCACATTTTGCATGATTATGGTTTGTAACCACACCGTGCTTTACCGATGTCAGACGGTCAGTTGGTTTGTCGATCCTCCACTTCAAATGGATTAGCTAAGAAGACATTTGTAGTTTGTAGACCATCAATCCTTGTACATACCAAAGAAGTGCCATCTAATTGAAAATTAATGCAAATTGAGATAATGTTCTTGTATTCTCCACTCACCCTAAATCTTGTTAATTAAGAAAAAATTCCTCTCTAAACACACTAAGGCAGGGGTCTGCAACCTTTTTGACCAAAAGAGCCATTTTGCCCCCTTTTCCAAAAAATGTTTTTGACTGGAGCCGAAAAACATAATTGATAGCTTGATAGCTTATACAGTTGTATAGATTGTTACATCATAGACAAAAACTTCAGTTTTTTTGCATTCATTATTTATTACATTATATAATAATAATAATAATAATAATTCATTTATTTTATATAGGCGTCTTTCAAGGCTCTCAAGGTCGCTGTACAAACACATACAAAACAATACCTAACACCAGCATAAGAAACATAAACAAGATAATGCAGTATATAACAAATCAAATAAATAAAACGGAGGATGTGTGATGGATAATGATCAGGGTGGATATGCGAGTGTGAAGAGATATGTGTAGAGGCGTGATTTGAAAATGGGGAGAGAGTCAGTGTTGCGGATGTCAGGTGGGAGGGAGTTCCAGAGGCGGGGTGCAGAGCGGCTGAAGGCTCTAGTCCCCATGGTGGTTAAATGGAAGGGGGGTGCAGTGAGGCTGAGGGAAGCAGAAGATCTGAGTGTGCGGATGGGTGTGTTGATGTGCAGGAGGTCAGAAAGGTACATAGGTTATGGATGGCCTTAAAGGCGAGGAGCAGAATCTTAAAAACGATACAGGATTTGACGGGGAGCCAGTGAAGTTGCTGAAGAACAGGAGTGATGTGGTTAATGGAGGGGGTTCTGGTGATGATGCGGGCGGCAGAGTTTTGAACCAGTCTGTGGATGGATTTGAGAGGGAGACCAAAGAGAAGGGAGTTGCAGTAGTCGATGCGGGAAGTGACCAGGGTGTGAACAAGAATGGCGGTGGTCTTAGGGTTAAGGGACGGGCGTAGGCGGTTGATGTTGCGTAGTTGGAAATAGGCAGACCGAGTGATATTACTGATGTGAGATTTGAATGAAAGTGTGCCGTCGAGGATGACACCCAGACTCTTAACCTGAGGGGAGGGGGAGACTGAAGAGTTGTCGATAGTAATGGAGAAACTGTCAGGTTTGGTTAGGGTGGATTTTGTGCCAATGAGGAGAACCTCGGTTTTACTGTCGTTAAGTTTGAGAAAGTTAGAGGAAAACCAGGATTTTATGTCCTGTAAGCAGTCAGACAGGGAGGATGGAGGGAGGATGGTGGTTGGTTTGGAGGACAAGTAGAGCTGGGTGTCATCCGCGTAGCAAAGAAAGTGGATGTTGTGTTTACGGAAGATATTTCCAAGAGGAAGTAAATAGATGATAAAAAGAAGAGGCCCCAGGACAGAGCCCTGGGGAACACCGGTCGTGACTGGAAGTGGCTGTGATTTGAAGGTTTTGAGTTGGATGAACTGAGTGTGGCCAGAGAGGTATGATTTAAACCAGAGGAGGGGTGTGTCAGTGATCCCGATGGAGGTCAGTCTGTCAATGAGGATGCTGTGGGAAATGGTGTCAAAAGCTGCACTAAGATCAAGGAGGATGAGGATAGTTAATAGTCCGGAGTCAGCTGCCATGAGGAGGTCGTTAGTGATTTTCACCAGTGCTGTTTCTGTGCTGTGATGGGGGCGGAAACCAGATTGAAATTGTTCGTACAGGTTATTGTCAGACAAGTGGGTATGGATTTGGGATGCAACAGTTTTTTCCAGGATTTTTGAGAGAAATGGTAGGTTAGATATGGGATCTGGATCTGGATACTGAGCAGAACCCAGAGGTATCACGCTCAGTGGGGGATGGATGATCCCCGCTAAATGTCTCTTAAAATTTGCCGGAAGCACTCCACGGTTTCTGCGATGACAGCTTCTTCTGGTAGCAAATTCCACTCTCTGATTGTTCTCGGAAAGAAGAAGTATTTAAGAGTGTCACTAGTTGCGAAAATGTGCTCAAATTTCAAAGAATTGGCTTTGCGGGTTGCACTTCTTCTAACTGGCTCTAGGTACATTGATGCATCAATGGCTGAGATGTTATGGACAATCTTGAAGAAGAGAACCAAACGAGCCAATCGCCGCCTTTCACTTAATTCCACCCAGTTCAACCGCTTGAGCATTTCTGTGACACTGCTGTCCCATTCATAATCTCCAAAAATGAATCTTGCACCTCTTCTTTGTACTGATTCCAGGGCATCACTGTCTTTATCAGTGTAGGGGTCCCAGACCGAGCTGGCGTACTCTAGTTTAGAACGTACTAGGGCCACAAAAGCGGTCTCCTTCAGTTTCTGGGGACAGCGTCGCAGGTTCCGGCGTAGGAAGCCGAGCGAACGGTTTGCCTGCGTTACAATTTGGCCAATGTGTTGGCCAAACTTCAGGTTCTTATGGATTTCTACCCCAAGATAAGGCTGGTGGGTCACCTCTTTTAACACCTGGCCACATAGAGTATAGTTTTTAATGTGCGGGTTAGTTAATCTGCTTGTTCGTAGGATGTAGCACTTACTAGTATTAAAGCACATTCCCCAAGTGTTAGCCCATTCCTGAAGTCTAGTCAGGTCACCCTGTAGGTCTTCTTGGTCACTTCCATTTTTAATAGGCCTGTAGAGCAGGCAGTCATCCGCGAATAACCGCACTGTAGATGCTACATGTGACGGCAGGTCATTAATGTAGCATAAGAAAAGCAATGGACCCAGCACAGTGCCTTGTGGGACACCAGAGTCGACGTGAACTGTACTTGATTTCACCCCTTCTACGACTACTTGTTGGCTTCTTTGCATGAGAAAGGTTGTGGTCCAATCAAGTATTGGGCCGGTTATACCCATGTGGGCCAACTTTAGCAACAGGCGGGATGGTAGTTATTAAAATTGTTGGGGTCTACACCAGGTTTCTTCAGTATGGGCGTGATGGCGGCTGATTTGAAAAGTGAAGGAACAAGACCAGAGGTGAGGGAGGAGTGTATGATGACAGTTATAAGGGATATACTGCAGGTGGTGTTAGGAGTTAGTTGCTGGTGAATGTTTTCTATGTTGTCATTACAAAATGACATGAGGGAGTTACAGTAGGCAGTTCAATACTGATGAGGTGCAAGAGAGTCCGGTGGTCGTAGAATGTTCTTCACTGTAGAGAACAGGACCCTTGTGTTCCCTTCGCCAGAGCTGATGAGAACTGCGTAGGATGATGATTTGGCTGTA
This sequence comes from Pseudochaenichthys georgianus, assembly GCF_902827115.2. NCBI lineage: Eukaryota > Metazoa > Chordata > Actinopteri > Perciformes > Channichthyidae > Pseudochaenichthys > Pseudochaenichthys georgianus. Next base: position 22,413,335 of record NC_047503.1, on the reverse strand, counting down.
GAGAGTGTGTCCTTGTAGTGGATAATGTGGTTATTGTACATCTCTTTGTGAACGACAAGTCCAGTTTCTTTGCAGAGGCGTTCCAATCGATGGCCTTTTGTTTTGAGTTGGCGTAGTTCAGGTGTAAACCAAGGAGCAGAATGGGTAAAGGAAACAGACCGGGTTTTTAAAGGAGCCAGGGTATTGAGCAGTTTATGAAGATTGTTATTGTAATGAGAAACCAGTTCATCAGGCGGGGATGAACAATTTATGCTGGGGAGGTTGTCAATGCCACTGGAGAGTGTAGTTACATTAATATCCTTGATGTTGCGCAAGGAAATAACACGTGACAAATTTGGTTTGGACAGTGTTAAGGTGACAGTAAAGGATATTAATGAGTGATCAGAAATGGGAAGATCAGTTGCAGTACATTTAAGAGGAGTGACACCAGAACAGCAGATCAAGTCCAGAATATGTCCTTTGGAATGAGTCGGAAAATCGATATGTTGCTGTAATCCAAAACTGTCCAGGCAAGATGTGAAGTCCTTTGTGAGAGCATTGTTGACAGTATCCATATGTATATTAAAATCTCCCAGCACTATTATGCTAGGTGAGAGTGAGCAGAGATGTGTGAGGAAAGCAGCAAATTCGTTTTCTGAATTTATTATTAAGCTTAGGTGGACAGTAGACGCTTGCAACTATGGTAGGGATAGGCCCATTGAGTTGTAAGGCAATTTATTCAAATGAGCCGTGAACAGGCACAGATACAGACGAGACTTTCAAACTCTCGCGGTAAATCATCGCGAGACCTCCCCCTCTGCTGGTGGCACGGGGTTGACAGATGTAAACAAACCCAGGAGGAGTAGATTCATTCAGCTGTGAAAAGTCATTAGGTTGTTGCCACGTTTCTGTCAAACAGAGAAAATCAAACTTACGATCAGTCAGGAGATCTTGGAGAAGAGGACCAATCAATCAATCAATCAATCAATCAATCAATCAATCAATCAATCAATCAATCAATCAATCAATCAATCAATCAATGTTTATTTATATATCCCAATATCACAAATGTTACATTTGTCTCAGTGGTCTTCACAGTGTGTACAGAATATCAGTATGACAATACGACACCCTCACATCGTACAAGGAAAAACTTCCGGAGAAAACCCAGTTTAAAGGGAAAAATGGGAGAAACCTCAGGGAGAGCAACAGAGGAGGGATCCCTCTCCCAGGACGGACAGACGTGCAATAGATGCCGTGTGTAAATTGAAAAGATAATACATTTGCAACATAGGTAGTCCAAATGTTTGGAAATGCATGTGTGTATAATAGGAAGATGAATCCACAAGGATATCCATCCAGGACCTATGATCCAGGACCACAGCCACGACTCAAGATCCAGGGCTCGCGATCCAGGACACAGGACCGCAGGATCATCCATGACTCCGGATCCCGGCGTATATAGACACCAAAAAGAAAGAAATTTGGGGAAGCTCGGTTAATCGGAACATGAGAGTACACAGGTATAGACAGAGAGAAGGAAGAAGTAAGATGTCCCCCCAAAAACTAAGCCTATATCAGCAAAACTAGGGGCTGAATCTAATCAGCCCTAACTATAAGCTTTATCAAAAAGGAAGGTCTTAAGCGCACTCTTAAAAACGGATAGGGTGTCTGAGTTCTTTAAGGTAAGATAGCGCCTGCCCATTAAGGGCTTTGTAGGCGAGAAGAAGAATTTAAAATTCTATCCTGTGTTCTATAGGGAGCCAGTGTAAGGCAGCCAGAACAGGAGCAATGTGGTCACTTTTCCTAACTCTGGTTAGTACACGAGCTGCAGCATTTTGAATCAGCTGAAGCGACTTGACTGACTTCTTGGTACACCCTGATAATAAGGAGTTACAATAATCCAGCCTTGAAGTAACAAATGCATGGGCTAGTTTCTCTGCATCGTTTTGAGGCAAGATATGCCTGATTTTTGCAATGTTACGTAGATGGAAGTAGGCGATCCTTGAAATTGATTTTATGTGGGCGTTAAAGGATAAATCCTGATCAAATATAACACCAAGATTCCTTACAGTCTCACTGGAGGACAAATGAATGCCATCCATAGTTAGTATATCTTTAGATAATTTGTTTCGTAGATTCTTTGGGCCAAGTACAATAACTTCAGTTTTCGTCGTGTTTAACGACCCTTGGTCGTAAGAGAACGGATATTGAATTGTCCAAAGTTGACATCAGTGTGGTCGTGTTTATGTTTAGCGCTAACGTTAGCCGACCTGGCTAAGCTGGCTAAGACAGTGTGGTCAACTTTGCGTGCGGAGTTTCTTGGGTGTTGTCGAGTTGAAGACCAGATGGATTGTATGGGTTTGGAGTCATCGATGTAAAATTGTTTCCGACGGGGATGACGAGCGATGTCCAGAAAGAGGTGCAATGCCGGTGATGTGTCTGGCAGGTGGAATCGTAGTTTTTTATATAAAACTGTTTACCTCTGATAATAAACAAAGAACTCTTATAAGGAGAATAAAAAAAATACACAGGCCTACTTTAAAATAAATCAACACAGCACTTCGGGAGTCCTCTGCACATTTGAAGGAAATTAATATAATTAAAATGGGCCCACTTTGAAATAAATAAAACATATAGCTGTACCCTAAAAAGAGTTAACTGATTGAATAATGACTGAAGATCGTCAGCTGTCTTCCTCTTCCGTGTCTTTCCTCCAATACGTAAAGGCTGCAGCGCCTTTGAGAACTTCTCTCCACATGTAAACTATACCGGTAAGCCAGCATCATTTGCTGTGAAAGCATATAACTCGCAGAATGAAACCCTCTGTGTTCCTCCGATACTTTTCTTTTCTTTGATGTATCCATAGTTAGCTCATTGAGCCGGGGGTCAGGCTATTCGCCTGCAAGGAAAGGCGCTGGTGCGGGACCGTAGCAGAATATGACGTATATTTTAGTTGACCTAATTAAAACCGTTTTGTTTTTTATTTATGTGTCACAGTATCACCTCAAAATACAAGATACGAAACATTTTCAACCGTGCAACAACATTTAAATAGTCCTACAAATACTTTTATTTTATTTCCTTCTTATTTTTGTCTATAAGCTCAAGGGAGCCAGAGCAGGGCTTAAGTTGCCGACCTCCTGTACTAAGGGGATATGTTTTCATACCTCCTCTCTGGTTGTGTTTTTGGATCACTATCTTTAAACCAAGTCAAGCATTCCAAGTTTTATTCCTTTGACATTCCCTGGCAAGTGCGATGTAGATGCTAAGGAAGAAGCCCAGGTCAAGTGGCAGCTTTAAGATGGTCTGCTCTAATGTAGGCCTATAGTTTGGGTTCAAGGAAACAATCCGGATCCAATGATCAGGACATTTACTTTAGATGTGTAAAACTGTAGTGATATAGAAAAGTATATTTCTATTCTTTTTTGTCTCACCATTGTTCTGTTTTTATTTATTATGCATCAGTTTCCAGCCAGATGATAAGGCAGCACTTTCTTTTTATATGGCTTCCTGGTCCCTTCCGTGTGTTTTCCTTCCCTCGGCTGTTTTTTTGGCAAATATGGTTCAGTCTTATGCTAATAATAACCCTCATCATTTTATTTTCTGGGGCCATTGGTCTGTGAAATTCACAGCCCACAGCTTGCTCCTTTGGCTCTAACTCATACATCTTTAAGACAACCAGACGTCTTGTGAGCTACAGCCCAAAGCTTCCTTGTTTCTGTATTAGCCTGTTGTTATTTTGTTGATTGTACAAAAGTCAAACTTTGGCTTATTGTAATCATTTGTCCTGATCAGTCTAATGTCTCAGGTTAAGTCTCTGTGATGCTTAACCACTGTGAACCGTGAACACATGAAAGATGGATGTAATTGCTGTTTACCTGAAAATCATTTAGCAAAGGGAACAGAGTGGTCAGGCAGAAATTACAGGAACATTTAGGTAAAAAATCCTGTGAACTTTGAGGCTTTTCTATGCTCAGTTCTCAATATTTTAACTCTTTACTTCAACCCTGACATTTCCAACTGGCCATACATGTGGCTGCTGAAATGTAATCTGCGCTTTTATCATTTCTACACCTCTTGTGTATGATGTCATTGTTGGCTCTCTCTAAGAAAATCAAGAGCCTTTCCCATTATCATAGTATTTCAGTATGGGATAGCATGCCCTACTGTATTGTCTTATTTTCTTCTGGCTTTCTATTTCATTCTCCTACACTTTTTTTCACCGTGGAGATTTTCTCAATTTTTTTATTAAGCCATAGGCTTAACTATGGACAGGGGATTAACCCCTTAACCACTGTTAAGCTTATGGTTTTCACTGAAATAGACCTGATTCACAGACCTGATACTAATGGCGTCTAGTTAGTAGATAGCAAGTCAACAATATAAACCCTCTCAGGACTTTAATAAGCAGTTCATAAACTTCATTGTAATGTATCTCAGCTTCTTTAATATCTGTTAATAATAATAATAATAAAAAAAGGAATGATTTATCAGGGCCATCCAATCTCTGTACTCCCAAAGCGAGAGCTGTGTCCGGGTCCTCGGCAGTAAGTCGGACCCTTTTCCGGTGAGGGTTGGCCTCCGCCAGGGCTGCGCTTTGTCACCAATCCTGTTTGTAATATACATGGATTGGATTTCGAGGCGTAGTCGTGGGGGAGGGGGTCTGCAGTTCGGTGGACTAAGGATTGCACCACTGCTTTTTGCAGATGATGTGGTTCTAAAGGCTTCATCGGTCTGCGACCTTCAGCACTCACTGAATCGGTTCGCAACCGAGTGTGAAGCGGCTGGGATGAGGATCAGCACCTCCAAATCTGAGGCCATGGTTCTCAGCAGGAAACCGATGGACTGTCCACTCCAAGTAGGGAATGAGTCCTTACCCCAAGTGAAGGAGTTCAAGTATCTCGGGGTCTTGTTCTCGAGTGAGGGAACAATGGAGCGTGAGATGGGCCGGAGAATCGGAGCAGCGGGAGCGGTACTGCAGTCGCTTTACCGCACCGTTGTGACGAAAAGGGAGCTGAGCCAGAAGGCAAAGCTCTCTGTCTACCGGGCCATTTTCGTTCCTACCCTCACCTATGGTCATGAAGGATGGGTCATGACCGAAAGAACGAGATCGCGGATACAAGCGGCCGAGATGGGTTTCCTCCGCCGGGTGGCTGGTGTCTCCCTTAGAGATAAGGTGAGAAGTTCGGTCATCAGGGAGGGACTCGGAGTTGAGCCGCTCCTCCTTCGCGTCGAAAGAAGCCAGTTGAGGTGGTTCGGGCACCTAGTTAGGATGCCACCTGGGCGCCTCCCTAGGGAGGTGTTCCAGGCACGTCCAGCTGGGAAGAGACCAAGGGGTAGACCTAGGACCAGGTGGAGGGATTATATCTCTTCGCTGGCCTGGGAGCGCCTTGGGATCCCCCAGTCAGAGCTGGTTGATGTCGCCAGGGAAAAGAAAGTTTGGGGCTCTCTGCTGGAACTGCTACCCCCGCGACCCGACCACGGATAAGCGGGAGAAGATGGATGGATGGAATGATTTATGGCATCACATACAAAAAAGTACTGTTCTTATAGACTGTTTATTTGACATCAAACGCTGTCGTCCCTCCTTCTGCCCTCTCAGTTGGGAGTGGCTGGGGGAAATGCTGTTGGTGGCAACATCAACTCTGCAACAGGAAGCAATGGGGTATACAGGAAACACCAGACATTAAAGAAACATTTACACCATATCACTGCAAAACAGTATGCACCAATTTGTTGCACTGAATATGACCGTATTTATTGATATCTTAAAGTGTTGAGTAGTGGTAGTAATAGTAGTAGTAGTAAATATACCCTAATGCTAAAGGTCAGGATGTAATATCAATGGGAAAACTTGACTTGCAATGTGATTGGTATCTTTAGCTGATTTATAGGCTCTGGCTACAGGGAGGCTTCTAAAAATGGCAACCTGTGTTAATATTATATAAGTCATTGTTACAGGCTTTTACCTCAAAGTCCCAAAGCTTGTTTGCGTGTTATGTTAATGATCAGGTTAGAACAGCAGATTAAGTGGCATGTCAGACACTTAATAGCTTGCTGAGGGGCCGTCACAATCCGAACAATGTGACTGTGGCTTTTTTAAGGTTGACACGTAAAGCTAACACAATATATGGTTAGCATTATGGGCTGATTCATATCAGAAATGCTTATTACTTTAAGAAATGTTGTATTGTGTATTGTGGACTGTATGTAAAGCACTTTGTACTTTCGTGTTGAGAAGGGTGCTATATAAATAAAGTTTTACTTACTTACTAGATTGTGAGAATCCGAATTTGCTGTCAATTTGCTAACCAACCCATCACTGAGACCAGCCTTCCCATTGGCTTCTTTTATTTATTTTGTTAACAATATTTTAAGAGAAACAACAGAAACAGGGTCAACTATACAAATAGAACACTTTTTTTTTTTTAAGGCAGATAAATAGCAAAAAACAGACAATTAATGCGGCAAGAACCCACACTCAACAATTCTGCTATGGCCACCGTGTTCAACTAGCAAATTACGTTGTCAATATGTGATATTTGTAATAATGCACAGCAGCATAATTACATAGCCCCGTTTCAGGCATAGGCTTTCCTGAGTGATCCTGTGGTTTGCTGATGGCTCAAAAACAACTGCACTTTCCGCTAAGGCAGGAGTCAACCAATTTAAAGTGTCTCCATGCTTACTCTGCTTGTTTGCACAAAAGTGCACAGACAACTATTTCTTCTGACGTGGTCGGGATGACATGTTGTACAAAGTGGTTTAGTCAAGATTATCTCTGCAACTCTGACCAGCTAAAATGAAGTGTGCTTTCTCTGTACTCTGTGTAAAAAATTAAATAAAATCAAGGAAAAAATATATCTGACCAGACATTCTTGAAGCAGTAGCATGTCAACATCCTCTTGAGACTGATACAGATGGCGATACAAATCAAGAGGATAAACAATGTGAACACTGCTGTTAGTTTAGTGGCAAAGAAACCAAACATAAACACGGGAATATGCAAACTCCTCATGCTACACAGTCCCATTGCTCCTGTCATCATGTTATATTTAATATAAGCAATAGAGTGCCACAGTGACGCGTCCTAAAACCCGGAAGTAAGCTGCGCATGGGTTCCTTCGACATTATGATTTGAAAATGATTAGGAACCCATGCGCAGCTTACTTCTGGGTTTCAGGATGCGTCACTGTGGCACTCTATGTCCCCCCTAAAGTCATGAAACAGCACAGCTATCATAGAGCATATTGGTCAAACATGAGTGAGTGCTTGAGGCAGCATCTTGAGCTGCAGCACTAACATTTTACCAAGGCTTTTGGTACAAAAGCTCAGGCATTGAAAGCTGATAAATCTGGGTACAAAAAAGTAGCAATTTATGGCAGCGAGGAATAAGAAGAAGGCTCAGGTGATGGCATTTAGTTTTGGATTAGGAAATCAGTACCTAAGAAGTCAAAACTGAAAACCTTCTAGAATTAGATGCTAACACCTCTTCCCTCCCTCTTCTCGTTCTAGCTTTCCTGACAGCAATTACTATTTTTATATCTATGAACTGCGCACACACTTTATCCCTGCAAATTATTTCTGATTTCTGATGACAAAATCACAAACACTAAACGTCTTCTTTTTGTCAACCCCTGAGTGTGACCACAATCTCACTCATAAAGTGGCAGGCACTGCAGCTTCTATTTCTGCACCTTAGCAAAGAGATGGAAACCTTTTTATGCCTCAAGGGATGAATGGCACACAATAGTTGAAGAAGCAGTGAAATAGGAGCATACTAAGGTGCTAGCATTGTCCTGCCAGATCATTGGCCTTTCCCCAGGCGTCTTGGCCCTGGAAAATACCTGCTGTAAGATTTTGATCGCGCCTCTCCCATCAGATATGAACTTTGCTCAGGGAGGTGGTGGGCTGATAATGATGTGTAAGCGTGTGTGTTGTGGTGGAACCAGGGAAAGGTCAATGTACAGTCACTAATAAGACAGGTTAGTTCAGGGATGCACTTCCTGATTGCATTGTAAGGAGAGGTCAGGATGCTTTAAGGCATTTTGAGGAAATAAATGTCTTGGGAAATAAAATCACACAGAATAGCTTCTTTACACAATCAACTAACTAAATGATAAGAACAGAAACGTACAATACCGTAGGAGCAATTACCCTTCATCTTTATTTTCTCCCTCAGATCTTAACATTAATGCCAAGTCATTTGACACGAGCCAGTTTGAGGTCCAAACAAAGAGTGCAATTTTGATATTTTGATGGGGAGATGAGGAACCAGGAATAGTGAGAAAACATGAGAACGTAGGAAGAGGCAAGAGAGGATATAGGGTTTGCCAGATGACCTAATTTCTCCAGCAATGCGAGGTGACAGCCAGCATGAGGTCATCTGTCACTTTCTCACAGAGGACTAATTTTAGCGTTATCACCCTCATCTTTCTCCTCCTTCTCTTCCCCCCCCCTCATCACATAACTTAGCACCCGCCGCCGCCGCGTGCTTCCCTTTGTGTCAGTCGTGACTTGCCGGTGGTTACAAGGGTGACACGTTTGACAGCGCTATGTGTGTGTGTGTTTGCGTGTGAAAGACGGCAGATGATAACAAAGTGTGTTGGCTTGGATGGGGTGTGCATGGGGCTTGAACTCCTGACTGGCAGAAGTGGCCATTGTGGCTCTCAGTGTTTACACGCTTCACTGCTCACATCATTGTCTTTTAAGAAATAACATATTGCACGGCTCCAGACATGAATCAGCAGGAACAAGCTCACGAGCCGTGTGCCTCACATTTCACTTCACAGGATCTGTGAATGACTTGTGCTCTTGTGCTGTGTGTGTATGCAACTCAAGTGTCTATGAGTGTGTGTGATTATTACTACTTTGTGTGTGTCTGTGCTGCGGACAGTGAATAATGTGTTCCTCAGATGAACTCCATTCACTCCCTTTTAATGTTGTCTGCTGCCATGTGCTAACAGAATGGGGTTCTCTAGGCAGCTTTTAATCAACAACGTTTTCAATCATTATAATCATATCATTTTTTTTTCTCATGCAAAAAGGCTCAATATTCTCCAGTCCATTTTCTTCCCTCTCTGTTATCATTGTTCATTAAATGTGCCTTTTCGATTTGTAATATTCAGATGAACAATTTTGACAGTGATGAATAAATCAGGATAACTTAAATAATAAAAAACCTGATTGTGACTGTGATGAAGGATTTGTAACAAAGGACTGTTTTTCTTTTTAACAGTTGGGCTTTTCACATGACAGACACATTTCATATGTCCGTCATATTTTATTTCTACATAACAGGTAATATTTGCCATTCATGGTCTTCTGCCAACTAGCCTTTAGTTCTACACGTAATTCATTTAGTGCTTTATCTAAAATGCCTCTTAAATCTAAAATGTCCAATTCAGTGTGTCCAATGAGGGCATTCTGTGTTCGTGTTATCTTTTTTCCGTGTGTGGAATAATGCAATAATGTTGGACCTTTTCCAAGCTGCTTATTGTCTTGCGCATAATCGACTGATCAGCTAGATATTACTGTTACAGCCAATTGATTTGCCTTAAATGCCAAGCAATTATCCAGGCTCTGTGGCATTTGGCAGCTGGCAGTTATGAAGAAGAACTGGAGCACGACCATTTCCTGACATGTAATCACTTCCTTGACACCAATTTTCCTCTTCCTGCTCTCCCATTATTGGTTGATATTTTCTGCAACAGGAAGTTATAACCTGATATGGATGTCCCCAAGTGTGTGTTCCAGCGGCTTCAGTTAACGTCCAAACAAGCTGACTCACAGGGAACACACACACACACACACACACACACACACACACACACACACACACACACACACACACACACACACACACACACACACACACACACACACACACACACACACACACACACACACACACACACACACACACACACACACACACACACACACACACACACACACACACACACACACACACACACACACACACACACACACACACACACACACACACACACACATATATACACTGGGTTCAAATTGCCCAGCTCTTCCATCATCTGTTCTGAACTGACATGTCTCAAATATGCCCGTGTTGGCAGACCTTAATGCAATCTGTTGGGTACTAAAAGTTTCTAAGTTGACCGTTTTTTTCTGCTTCCCATCTGCCCATCTGCTTCTTTTTAGACTGAGTGAACTAGAAAGTGAAAGGCTGTCAGATAGATCATGCAAGTGGACAGTGCTCCATCTTCAAATATGCTCAACCAATTTTGCTCAGCTATCTTAAATCTGATTATCTTGGTTTTCAAATAGAATCTGTTACTTAAAATACATGTCCATGTTCTATTGTGTTCAGGTGTGGAAAGCAATAGGTGGCACATGCCATTCAAAGTCTAGTACAGTGTCAACAGCACATATTAGCCCAGGGCTGTTTGCATTAAAAAGCACAGCTGTCATGTGAGCTTTTGCATCGGTAGACCTGCTTTCCTTATTCCACCTTTTGTTTGCAACATTGACAAAGGATGTGGTTGATTTTAGCAGTGCGCTCGCTGCAACGCGGCCTCTTCATAGCTGTGTGTTCTTTGTGGGCTAATGCAATTTTTCAAAACCACAGAGTAACTGTTAGAGCTCTTGCTGTCTTGGCATTTGTTGCATGTTGGTGTTACAGGGTAAACATGAAGGCAACACGTGCTGGAGATGAACCTACTGTCAGAGCGAGAGAAGGTATACCAAAAAAAGATCCGATTTCGTAAGGAAAAGAGAGAGAGGAAATAAGAAAGAGAAATGCTCAGTTATGTAAGTGGCAATGATGGTGGGTTGTTTTGGAGCGTTTCCAGCTGTGTTGTGCACCTCCCCACAAGTTCACACACACCCACCCACACAGGCTCAATCTGTAGAAGGCAGTGGAGAGTAAGGTCTGACTGTAAGAGCCACAACAAGCAGTGTCTCTGGCCAGCTGACCGCAGTTTGCGGAGCTAACAGGAAAGTCTAAATGCAGTCTGAATGAACGGACCACAAGCTGAATCCTGCTCCTGTAACTAAGCAGTGATGATGATGTTTAAGATTTCTCTTCACTTCTACTTTTCAAAGCTCTTTCATTTTTACACAATTCAACCACAGGGAAATTACAGTTATATCCTTTTCACATTAGTCATTATAGCTATTATTTTGTTGGTATTCCTATTTCCCCCCCCTGTAATATCCTCTCCTCTCCTTTTTGATATCTTCCTTTCTCCTGCCACTGCACGGGGTTCTGCTTACATCCAAACCAAATCATCCTCTGTTAATATTGCTTGATTAACACTTAGCTGCCTTTTATTCTCCGCTAACCTTGTCTGTTCCAGGTCAGCGGTCTGTTTCTTCCCTTACGCTTGTGCGGTTCAAAGTTGCTCATAATAATAGAGTAAGAAATGCCTTTTTTTCAACACTTTGACAGTCTGGCAGAATGTAACATAACCTGTGCTGTGTACAGTACGTCTGCTCACTGGAGTGCACACTTGAGGGATCTGTTGAAATGCAGTCCAGTAAGCTTGTCTAGTGTCACAACCTGTTGACATTTGATTTGCTTTTGTGACTTTAGGCCAAACATTTTCTTTTTACCTGCCTGACATTCACATGATATTGCTAAAAGATTGCTCAACCATTTTATAGTATGCCCCTTAACTGTGATAGAATCAGAGTACATCAGGGCCTGAATTGAGCTTTTGATAAAGTTCTTAATGAGATTAAAGGTACTGGTATGATGTATTACCTTTGGACTAGCGGGTTCGGGCTGGCTTTTCCCCCTGTTTCCAGCCTTTTTCTTAGCTAGGTTTAGCAGCTGCTGGCGATAGCTTTGGATACGTCTATTTGATATCAAGGACTGTTAAGGTTACCTGCAGTTTAATGACTATGCATTACTGATTCACTGTTTACCTGCTTCACTGTTTATTCTAACAACAGGACTTGTCATTTTGTACTTTATTTTTATGTCAAGACATTTCGCCTTAAGTCTTGAGTGCACCAAGTATTTTTTAAGGTGAAACTAATTTAAGGATCCTTGCTGTGGGCATATTGGATTGCCTTGATTAAGCACCTCATTAATAGCTAGTGAATTGTTCTGATAGATCATAAGGTGACATTAGCTTTAGAAAATCAAGTTAAAATATCCAAGTTGGCATGTCAAGCAAACTGTTGCTTGCCATGCCATATTTGAGTCACCTCAGGGCTCAATGAACCACACACTCCTTCTGTGTGTGTATGTGTGTGTTCTGCTGCCTGAATGATATGTTGAGTGACACTTGAATTCTGTATCTGTGACTATTTTAAAAGACAAAAACTATGCACTCTCTCATTGATATATACTTTCATTTTAAATAACAATGCAGCAAGATATACTGGTTAGTGGTTCCTCACTATCTCCCACAAACACCCACTTTTGATTTAGAGGTGAGGTATGTGTGGAGATATTATTGGTGAGAATGAAGCTTATGATTAGAACAGTTATTATTTGACATTATTTTCCTGGAATAAAATGCAGTGGATTCATTTTTAATAAAATGAATCTATTCCTCATTTTGTGAATGGTCCTTTTTCTTTTATCTTAAACCTCAGCCAGATGGTTCTCCACTTTCAAAGCAACTGCACAGCTTTTACATTACATTACATGTTACTTGTTAGACGCTTTTATCCAAAGCGACTTACATACTGTGGGCAATCCCCACAGGAGAAATTTGGGGTGAAGTGTCTTGCCCAGGGACACAACGACATGCTGACTGCAGCGGGGTTTGAACCTGTGACCCATTGATCCGAAACACCTACGGACAACCCACTACGCCACACGCCTCCCTTTACTCCCTTTACTTGAATGTTTATCTCAATGCACATCTACACTGATAAAGGTTGTCGCATGAATAAATATGCCTGCGACCACACCCAGTAATCTCCTATGATTATTTATAACCTCTGCAATAGACCCCCTGGTGGGATAGAGAGGTTTACTATTGTGTAACAGTGTGTGCACGTTCTTTGGAACAGGGTGTGCACACTCCTACATCCTGGTGTGTTTCTGTCTGTGTATCCGAGTCTAGAGTTTTATTCTGGCTTGGTTTCAAAATATTTGAACTGCATACTAGTAAGAATTCTGATCACTTAGGAAATGAATAAGACACACCCCAATGATATATCTCATTGGGGTGTGTCTCTATTTCTGCCACTCTTTATCAACGAGATGAAGGGAGTAGAAATCTAGCTGTAATTATCCCAGATTCACGATTTGAGTTTCCAACATGTGAAAAAGCTCCTTTTTATAGCTGCTGTCTAATTGAAAGAGTAGTACCTTTTTAAAAACAAAAGCCATAATTAAGTCTAAACCCATAGGCTATACTTTCACGCCTGTGAGTTCTGGCCACAGCTGACAAAATGAAGTGTTTGTAGTCATTCTGGGGGCGATGGAAGTAATGACATATCCCAGGATTCTGCCAATAATTCTTTTTTTCCCTCCAAGCGATGACGGTGTTTTCTATATATTAGCCAGTTCTGTCGTTGAGTGTGATGTATATCCTAGAGCAATACCAGGAACTGCAGGGACATTATCAGAGATTGATGTATGTGGCTCCAACTGTGGCTGTAACTCAGCTGAAAAATAATCTACTGTGTAAGATGCATTGGCAGCGCTGATGGTAAAGATAGAAAGAACCAGTGAGTGATGGCAGACTCAGTACTCGCTCCTTATTTCGTGCCTCACTCACGTTTGTGCTATTAACTCAATAGCAGGATCATTTCCAATTAGGAGGCAGCCACAGGCAATAAGTAATTTACATGCGGTTCAGAGGCCCAGACACATTTAGCTTACCGCAGTGTTTTGCTGTGCTCTGCTCATTTAGGGAATTCTTTTCTTACTTTAGTTGTGGCAGTTTTATAAGAAATTGGGCGTCGTCCTCTCTGCTGCTTGCTGCTGATTCACTAACAGGAGTGTGGAGGGAAAGAAATGGATACAAATAGTTTCTTGTCATCAATTGTTTGCCATTAATCCTCCACCTTCCCCTTTCCTCACACACAAGCATACACTATATTCTTGAGTCACTTTGTCACACACACATACTTGCATCTACTGTAATGTAGGAAATATGGATTTCCTTGAGTATCGCAAGATCGCATGTTTTTATATTGTATTGATTCCAAAAAACGTTAGATTTTTTAATATTTACATACAAAGGCTTGTGGCACACATTGGCTCAGATTGCACCAGATGTCAAAGGAACTCTGAAATGCAGATCCCAGTGGTCTGATTGCATAAAAAGTTAACTTTTTTTACCCAGATTAAAAAAAATATGGCAGTTTGTTCTCTATACTTGATTGTTTATTAGTCGCAATGCATCACCTTGCTTTCAATATGTTGATTCAGCGTGTTGCATTACATTTTAAAGGAGCTTTAAGACCCCCTGCCCCTTACTTCTGATTGTCTGACCTCACTTTTGCAAGTTTTTGGTCCAATTTCATCCTCTCTGGAGGATAAATTGCTTTTCGTTTTTCTGTTTTCCACTATAGAGATGAACTTTTTGTTGTCTTTCACAGGTGCACACAACCTAAGACAGCATACAATACATTTCTCTGTCCGTCCTTTCCGTCTTTACCCTAATTAGCTCTTACTTGTATCTGTACTTCGTCATCCCTAGTAATAAACTTAGTCATATATCCAAAAGTAGACCTATGTTTGCTTGTTCTTAGAGCCCTGCAAATGGTTTCTAAGCTGACTAATTACATGTTCAGTTAAATGAAAAAAACCCTAGCCAACGTCCTGCTGCTTATATCTCTCCCACCTCAGCACTTTATCAACAGTAACTCCCTGCCAAATGTGAACATGGTTCCTTAGAGGAGTATGATTCTAAATTAAAATGGACTGCTAAAACACAAGAGAAGCACATTATTACTCTACTCAAACACAATCATTCTTCTTGGCTTTGGGAAAAGGGAACAGTGTAGTAATTAAAGAAATATGATATAAATAATGTATAATATGCATGGTGTATAATCACGAAATGAAAATGCTCCTGCAGGAATTTGTTCAGAAGAAACCACACTTTTTTTAGTGACTCTTAGCTACTGTAATACACCAAATACACTCACGGAAAATACACCCTGAATATGATGAGTTGAACATCATTAAAGTGTATCTCTTTGCCCTCCAATACAGCAGATCCAATGTAAGCTTCAGGGTGCTTTCTCTTGCGGTCGATGTGGTATTGATGTCTCAGTTTTGGCCTTCATGGTCAAGTGCTTGAATGGTGTGGAAGAGGACTTGTATAGTTCCCCTCACAGCACAACCGTAACACCATCTTTCCCTGGCACAATTAGATGTCTCTCTGTGTTAAGGTGTCAACCATTATGGAAGGGTTTAAATGTCAGCGGACGTCTGTGAATTATTAAAGGGGATAACAATGGTCCCCTTTATCATCCAGACAAGGGAACTCTTTACACTTGTCAATGGATGTCTGAAATAAAAGTACAGTTTCACTGTCTCTTCCAATGCAGGTTTTGTGTTGCTTCAGTCAAGACTAACTAAATGTCCAAACCCAAGTCCAGTCATATTTGTGTCAATACCAAGTCTAAATGCAGTCATAATCATGCCAAGGATGAATCCAGAGCAAATCAGTCCTGTTAAAGACAGGCTAACAAAGAATTACAAACTACAGTGTCCTCCCAATGCTAATGCTCTTTAGATGTGTCTAGGAACAACAACATGCAGGTAACATAGTACATAGAAGGTATAGAGAACATGAAGTTAAAACTGATTAGTCGCCCATAATATCCATCACACCCAAGGCCAAGTCAATCCCAAGTCCAACAATGGACAAGGCTTCAAAAAGGTTTCTCTTGACCGGAGTAAAGTGCCACAGCGATGTTGCTGGGAGAACTCGTCTGTATTGACTCTTGACTCCTCGATTTGACACAAGTTTCCTCTGAGACTTTGTTTGAGTGGTGCCTGAGAAGCCAGTTAGCCTTGAGAACACAAATGGTTATGTAAATGTAATGCTCTCTCCAACACTGTCATGCACAGTACACACAGTGGTTTCTGAAGAAGAAATACATCCTACGTCCGAATTTGGTCTGCACATGTTGTGGTTTTTAAACTCTTAGGTTTGTTTTTTTCCTTTTAACTACAGCAGACATGCCTTTTGGTCAATAAATAAATGATTTTATTGCAAAAACAGATGTCACTTCATGCCTCCCTGGGGTGTGCTCCTCTTTCCTGGAGAGAGTTAACTGGCTGTGCTTCAGAATATCCCGGCCTTTCTAAAAGCCTATTAAGGTTCTACCCTATCAGTTTCTTTAAATCTCAGCCAGGAAAAGCTGGCTTGCAAGGTTGCCGATTTTATAAGTACTTAATCGTATTGGTCAAACTACCTACCCACTTACATGCTTTAAGGACTTAATGTTGGTGTAGCATAGTTTCAGTTTTCAATTGATGCAAAACATTGTACACAAATGTACTATTGGCTATATATGCTGCACATTTACCCACATGTATTCAAACGGTAAAACCTACAGCACTAGGACTGGATGATATGATGAAAATGCAAGCGTAGTATCTGCAACTGAAGGATGGGTTCTAATTATGTGACGTGTCCTGTCTCATAATTAGCTTAAAATATGCCAAAAATGAAAGCGTAGTTATGTATCTGCTAGCAAAGAATGGGTTATAGTTAGGGGTGGGCGATATTGAAAAATATATTATCACGATATTTTTCAAGCAGTATCACGATGGACGATATATATCACGATATTTTTACATGTCGGTTATTATGGTTATTTTTCAAGTTACTTAACAGTACAAGTACCTACAAGGTAACACAAACTAAAACAAAAAGGAGTAACAGATCAAAATAGCATTTCAAGCTGGTTTTATTTCTGAAATGAATCCCTGAATGAACAATTCAACATTTTGATATGGCTTCAAGGCACAGTTTCTCAGTATAAAAATGAACTTTCTGAGGTAGCACTAGCAGTGAACATCAATAAACATGAAAAGGAGGGTAAAACATAACTAAGTAAAACATAAAACATCAATGAGGAAAAGTCAGTGCCAAACAATTAAAATGTAAACTTTAGACTTGAAGTGCAATAAAAGACTTTAGCATAACTGAAGGGAAAGGTTTATTTTTTTTATAGTTTTTTTTCAATTTTCTTTATTTATTTTTTATCACGATAGATACGATATCTCTGAAAAATCATATCGTGGAGACCTAATATCGTCACGACGATATATATCGTCATATCGCCCACCCCTAGTTATAGTTATTTTACGTGTCCTGTCTCATATTTATCTTTGCCAAATAAGTAAACACCTTACGGATCATGTAACTAGAAAGGTTGGTGTAACTTAATATCTGTAGTTTCTGCTGTGCAGTTTTGTTAGACAATGTTAGTATTTAGAATGTAACTGCATTACATCATCCACATCTTACAATGGGTGGGAGTAAAGAGTGAGGAGTGCAGCAAACTCTACCTCGTACCAACATCTCCTTTCATACGTCAATAGGGTTATTGTGTTTTTAAATGTTTTTCCATATTCTCAGCTAATATACATTTCAAATGATCAATACCTTCGGACAAAACTAAATGTTGGATTTCTTAATTTTGTATGATATTGCAAATATAATGACAGTGTGAGAAAACGTTTTTAGAGAGTACTTGTCCATGGACAAGTGAGTTTGGCAATTTACTTGTCCGAATACATTTTTCACTTGTCCAGAATGGACAAAAATGGTGGCCACTGAAATCTTCTTCTTCGTCATAATTCATGAAAAGGAGGGAACACATTAGTCCAGAGAGAGAGAGAGAGAGAGAGAGAGAAGAGTAGAGAGGAGTTAGAGGAGAGAGAGAGAGAGATATAGAGATAGATATAAGAGCGATCGCAGAGGAAGCGACGAGAAGAGAGATAAGAGCTCTCGCGCGTAATGCTCTCTACTTCATTCTCGAGCTCTCACTCGCTGCTCTGCGCCGAAGCTCTCTCTCTACTCGTCTCTCTCTCCTCTATCTCTACGCTCTCGCTCATCTCAGCCTCTCTCATATCTCTACTCTCGTCTCCTCGATCTCTTGAGAGAGAGAAAACCATTTCTTCTTATCATTCCAGGCTAGTCAGCTACTGTGGCAAGCTCCACTCAGCAGTTCAATGAAGGTGCAGATATAAACTGGAACACAAAGATACTAACAATTGACAAATGTCACTCTTACAGTTACTCTCTTTCAGGGCTTACCAATTGGATACCTTTACTGGCAAAGCTTCCCTGCTTCACTATTATCTCAAACAAACAAGACCATCTCCCTCTAACACGACAGCTAGTCATGAAAGGCGGAGTGTTGTGACAGCTTGGGAAGGCAATGCCGTTATTCAGCCACCCCTGAAATCTTGGAAATGCTCTGAAAGGATGTTGCTTCTTCCATGTCAGTGAATTAAGAATGAATATCCTCGTTGTTCCAGCCAACATTTTAGTATTTTTCTGCGCTGTTGTTATGTCTTTTGTTTTTGCCTTGCATGACTGAGTTGTGTCATTACACAGTGTCCTTAGGGATGTTCAGTGTACACAATGTCCAGAAGCTGACGTGGTTAGAGAGAATCAGAGTGAGAGCTGGCACAAAGCCAGGTCAGGGTAATCCTCTGATGTGCTTTATTGGAAGTGTTGAGTTGTTTAAGAACAATTTTCCACAAAGGCCAAGTAGAGATGTGTCTCTTGCCCACTGAACCGTCCTCATGAGAGAACAAATGTTCACACTCAGAGGGCTTTTGTCCTTTTCAAGAACCTGTTCACACTGTAGAGCAAATCTGCTCTCACTGCTAAGCGGGAGTTTCCCACTTAGTTCCCCACAGTCCCGCTGGTTGGGATGGTCCAAAAGGTTTTATAGTCTGCTTTAAAATCATCCAGAGTGACGTTTGACCTCTGCTTGTTAGATGTAAATGTATGCTATGTTTTCACATGTATTGACCGCTAAGACCTCGCATGGTGAGCCAAATAATCCAGTTGTCCATTGTAGTATTGACTGTTCGTTCCAAAGGTCTTAGAGTCTCGAAAGTATTTAATTAATTATCTCATTATTGTATCCATCAATGCTCAAACCTGTTAGACCTGTCTTTCTCTGTGTTTGGATGTACATGTAACACTTGAGCAAACATCGCACACAGACGCTGCCAAAGCTGAAGAAAGATCAGCAATGGTATTCACCTGGAGCAGCCAATGGGGTTGTTTTGAGGACACTTAAGGTATTTACCAGGAAAGCAGAGCTATCGAGGCTGTAACCCTGAACTTTAATGTGATCCCTGGAGTAAGATGTTGTCTCTAGGTGTACATCTTAATTCTAGTCCGGTGCTGTTTTAGCAGTTTTGGCCCCATGTTACATTTTTTGCCACTTTTATCAGACAATTGAATTATGCATATCCCAAACATCTCCCAATGTTTGCTATCCATGTCTTAGAGGAAATGAAAACATTGATATGGATTTCTTTGTGCCTCTTGGTTGCAATGTGTGTATATTTGCACACTGCTTGTTATGTCAAAGAAGATGTTCTTTTTCAGTTGATTTGCTTGTTAGAAAAATCCATTGGATGCTTTAGAACAATGTATTATACAAACCAAGGCACCTAAGCTCTTCAAAACATGCCAGCCATGTGTGAAAAGGCTTTCTTTACCTCAAAGGAATCAGGCAGGCAATTATCATCAAACTGTTTGCAGCGATCAGGAGCATCTTGTGGAGAATCCAAGTATGTTTTTCAGACGGACACACACAGGAGTCACAGGACGTTCAGAATGCAAAACCAGTTTCCTCAGATACATGAACATCACACTGCATCCAAACCCATCTGTGTCTCGGTAAGGATCACTGAGTTCAATCAACAGGATAGATAATGAATAAAAGATCTGCACAGTAATTGCCCACCATGATTTGATTCTATCCATCCCTATACTAAGCAATTTCCTTAACGATCATTGAAGAAATCAATAAATTATCAATCTATCATTGAACCGATATATAAAACTGCACATTTTAAATTCCAAATGAGAATTTTGTTTGAATTATTGACATGGGGAATTCCTGAATCTCTTTCTATTCTAAGTGCCAGTGCACAAACCCCTTATATTGACTTCTAACCCCATCTTGTAACAACACAAAAGGCTGAAGCCTACAGATACTAATTATCAAGATGGCTGCTCTGACCTCATTGGCACATTCCAGTCACTACCTCCATATACATTTTCAAAGGTTAATATTGCAACAACAACAACAACAACAACAACAACAACAACAACAACAATACAGATACAATGACTGCCCCTTGAACAAATAATGCATACATAGTGTCTCACCAGCTTCATGCATATATAAGTACAGTCCATTTACCATTACCATTCAGTTTTATTTTAGGTTAATCTTTGTGTCATAATATTATTGTTCCACTTTTTCAAGGTGGTTTGTGTTTTCCACTTGTTAAGCAACATGTGACCTCTATTCTGAAAGCATTGTTCAAACTTGTAGTGCTGTCAAAAGGATGAAAGGCATGCTCACGAGTGCTAGCAGTTGACATTTAAAAGGAATAAGTAGAGAAATATTCACTTTAGAGAAGACCTTAACAACTATACCTCTGGCTCTCCGTCCTTCAGTTTCTGTCATACCAATTGCACAGAAGTTATCCAGTGGCTGATTTGGCTTACTGCTTACCCTATATGCCCCTCAACCCCAAATTACTCCTGTGGGGATTGCCCATATCACTGAATGTATGGAAGTCGATAAAAGCGTCTAACAAGTGACCTGTAATGTATCATTTGTGCAGGCAGCATTTGAAAGCCTTCTATTCAATGCCATCTTAACTGCTTTCCCGCATACTGTATGTTGCTATAATGTGTGCAGTTTGCATGTGACTCCTTCTCACTATTTGCAAACCATATTTGCATTTTATTTCTAGATACAGGTCATTTCTACAATCATCGATCCATGTTTCTTGAGCGGAGCATTGATATTCCAAATCCACATATAGTCTTATTATAATCGGGAGCTTTTGATAACAGATGTGACATGATTGTTTTTTTGAATACTGAACCTCACCAGCATGTTAACTCTCTAACAGCTGATTCAGGCTTCGGAGTGGGTGGTTTTCCCAGTGGAGACATTAATGTAGGAATGTTTTGCAAGGATTTGAATATGATGAGCTTGATCTTCATTTGATCATATGTATAAATGATGAAAATGATCATAAGAGATATATTTGTGGGTAAAGCAGTCAGTCCTTCTTAGATCTAGCAGTTTATGGACCAATGAACATATTTTGGAAGTTTCCCACACACTGTTAACCTCAATCTGTCACAGCCTGTCAACAGGTTACAGCCCACCAGCTGTGTCAGTGTTTTAAGATACATATACAGTACAGTGTTAAAGAAGCATTGTTGAAAGGGACTTGAGTTTCTTGTGTGCGCCTTTCCAAATGTACTTTTTCTTCATAGACCTTGGTTACATAAATGCCTGTCTGGATATCGCATAGTGCACTTAGGAAATGAAGAAAAGGCAACCAGATCAGCCTCAGACTCTGTAGCAAACACATTAAACTCTGTGGCAGAGTTCCCCTATAGTTGTTTTTAGGAGTATTTAATATTAATGCACTTATTTAATAAGTGCATATGGGCAAAGACTATCTATAATGGTGTCTAATGACCACGTAGAACCTGCATGACTCTCAGTTGGGTTGTTTGAGCTATACTGTACATCAAACTGAGTTCAGTTTAATTGCAAAGCGAATATGAACAGCGGGATCCCTGCAACTGAAGCACCATTTTACTGAATAGCCAAGAGGTATGAATGAACCAGAAAATGATTGGACATTGCTAAAAAAATCTCCCAGGACATTGAAAAACAACTCCTCGATTAAATTATTTATCAAGATGGATTCTTCGAAAAATATTTCTGCTAGATATGGTGATTATCTTTGTGAATTCATTGTTTTCCTTTTTATCTTCACTGCCTTATTTCAATATCTTCTGTTCGAAAAAAAGACAGACGCAAGAAGAATAACGCTTAGCGTAAACCATCTGACTTATGACTTAGTATAGTATAGGGTTATTACTCGATTAAATGGCCTGATTCTGTGTATATTTTCATGCGAGACTGCCATGGTATTTTCCTAGCCAGCTTTGGGGGTTTGTTTTTTAAATCTGTTTATAGAAGACAGAGTTTAATGTTTACAATGGATTCATGTATGTTGTTACTATAAAAGGTTTATTTGTAATCCTAATTGTATGAAATAGGCCTTTTTTCAAGTTACTATCAATTGAGAGTTCATTCTAATATGTTAACATAAGAAAATAATAATCTTCATTTATACAGAGAAAAACTGATTGGACCTTGAATATGGAGCATTAAATAAACGTTCCTATCTTTATGTGCAGACAGCGGAGTACTGTGCTCAGACAGATAAGAGGAGCAACATTCAGTTTGGTGCTTCAAGTGTTGCTTTGACATTAATGAAATGCATTCCTTAATTTCCTTTGACAACCTCATGTTGTCTTGTTTCCTTGGAAATTACCCTTGCTTTGTCCCATCATGCCCATTTTTCTCTTAAAATTAAGTATTTAAGGCTTGTATTTAAAGGGTATTGCAAAAGCACTCTGTTGTGCTCTGTCCCAAGTACCGATCACTGTGTTATTAGTAGAAAACTTTCTTCTCTCTTAATCTTTCTGTGTACGTGTACGCATGTGTGTGTCTGTTGGTTAGGTATACTGTAATTGGATGAAGAATTGAAGGCCAGGCCTAACCTTTACCTTCTTTTTTAAATAAGGTCCAGTCTCACAGAAAACATATTCAATGGCGCGTTATGGGGGGCACCTGTCAACGCTCAAAGTTTATGACGATGACATTGTCGTTAAACAGCCACATGGGAAACATCAATATTGCTGTGAAACTGGGCCAGGTTCCATGATACTGAAGTTTACTGAAATGTTTTTGGTGTTTACTTAAAACAAGATTGACTTTTATTTTTGTCTAAATCATTATTTACTCATGTCAAGTGGTAAATTACAAGGTTTCTTGTAACTTAACTGTTGCAGATGTGTTGCAGTTTTTTGACCACCAATCATTTTCTATCCAACTTTAGTCACTGTCAAAGTATTTATTTTAAGACCGGATTGTAAACAATGTGAGCAGCAGAAAACTCTGTCAATGTGTACTTTAGCTGCATAACCTGATGTGTACGTTGCTACACCCAGTCAGTATCTTATTACAAACGATCTAAGTAAGCTCACATATAACAAGACCTTCAAATGGGTAATTTTTTTATATTTAGTTTTAACGGACAAAATAATAGTACACTTATTTATTTTGAAGACCTTGTAATTACTGTGAAGTGACCCTCAAGTGAATTTTTCATAAATGTTTGGGATGGTATGTGGCATCTTAATAAAGCACAACTGAGAATTTTGCAGGATGAAAATATCTTAATGATCTGCTCTACTCTAGCTATGGCTGCAGAGATGGCTACATCTACAACTACAACATTCTGGTCCTCACCTACAAAGCACTCCACCATCTGGCCCCCCCTTATGTCACAAACCTTCTCACTCCTTATCAACCCCCACGGTCCCTCAGATCCACCGCAGCCGGACTCCTATCCATTCCCACATCCACACTCTGCAGCTTTGGGGACAGAGCCTTCTCCTTGGCAGCTCCGAGGCTCTGGAATTCCCTCCCCCAAGATCTCCGTGACTCTGAGTCCTTCACAGTCTTTCAGTCCCGCCTCAAACACATCTTTTCAACTCTGTCTACCCATAAGCCCCCCCCCCCCCTCTCAATCAACTTCCTCTTGACTGCCTTTTTATTTTTTTATTTTACTATACTTACTTGTTTGCCTGTCCTTGTTTGTCTACCCTCCCTCATACTGTAAAGCGTCTTTGAGTTGTGAAAAGCGCTATATAAATAAAATGCATTATTATTATTATTATTATTATTATTATTATTACATGGCGTGTTCTGTAATACAATGCTTTAACCTTTTAAAGGTCCCCTATTATACTGTTTTTCGTCAATATATTATAGGTCTCAGTTATATACAAACATGTCTCTGAAGTGTTTGGCTCGAAATACCAAACAGATCGTGCATTGTAGCATTACCCATAATCCCCTCTGTTTCAGCCCTGAATCATTTAGAAAAGCTTTATGGATGGAGTTATTACCCTCTCTGATAATAATCCAATGCAGAGGCAATAATGTAATATAAAACATTATTTTATATATATGTATATTTGTATAATCTTGAAGTTACAACCAGCCCTTTGAGTGCAACCTTAATGCTGTTGTGGCCTGCGATGAAATTGAGTTTCACACCCCTGATCTATAACAATTATTTATATATTTATATTTTCAGATATTCTGTACATTGGAACATTTAAAAAAGATATAATAGTACATTATTGTTATATAGTTGTAGTGTAATCAGCTATCACACCTAACATGGCTAAGATAGCATGCTTTTGATTTTCTATTGGTTCAAGGTTCTTTATTTGTCAAACGAACATAGCTACAGTGTAGTTATGTCGATGAAAATCCTGTGTCACAAGCTTCTCCAACAGTGCAACACAAAACACAGGTAAACAGACAAATATAGTGCAAGTAAATAGTAAATATTAAATACAAGAAGAAAATAGTTTAAAAAAGTGAAATAATGCAATAAGAGTCTTTATGCAAGTCATTGAAATATGATCTATTAGGTAATAAATAAATATGTTTTAAGTAGCAGCCAGATGAATGTTATGGATGTTGTTTCAGCAGTTCAGTTGTTTAACAGTCCGGATGCTGCGGTACCGCCTGCCAGACGGCAGCAGACAGAACAGTTTGTGGCTGGGGTGATGGGGGTCGGTCTTTTATAATCCGGAGGGATTTCTTCCTGAGCCGATGGTAGTAAAGGTCCTCCATGGATGGCAGCTCCGTCCTGGTGATGTTCTGTGCAGTTTTCACCACCCTCTGTAAAGCCTTACGGTTGAGGGCGGTGCAGCTGCCGTACCAGGCCGTGATGCAGCCAGTCAGGATACTCTCTATGGTGCACCTGTAGAAGTTGCAGAGTATCCTGGAGTCCATGTTGAACCTCCTCAGCCTGCGGAGGAAGAAGAGCCGCTGTCGAGCTGTTTTGGGGATGGTGGTAGTGTGAAGAGTCCATGTCAGGTCGTCAGTGATGTAGACCTGAGGAACCTGAAGCTGCTGACTCTCCACCGTAGTCCCATTGATGGCGATGGGGGCGTGTCCCTCTCTCTGCTGCTTCCCGTAATCCACAATCAGCTCCTTTTGTTTTGCTGACGTTGAGATGGAGGTTGTTATCCTGGCACCAAGATGTCAGGTTTTCGACCTCCTCTCTGTACGCCGTCTCATCGCCGTCGGTGATCTGGCCAATGACGGTCGTGTCGTCAGCAAACTTCACGATGGTGTTGGAGCTGTGTGTGGCCACGCAGTCGTGAGGGGCTCCGGTGTTGAGGATCAGTTTACAAGAATAAAGAAATGCTGGCATTGGAATTATTTTTCAGATCAAAAGGTGTCAGTTGCAGTCAATTTTGAATAACCATTTTTAGTGGAAAATAGATGTTTACAATGAGGCTTGCTCCTCAACAAATCTTGTTTTCAGTTGAGCAGTGTTTTCTTGGTTAAGACAACTTGATTGCCAATAAGGCTCCTTGAATGACAAGATCGCATATATAACTATATCAAGCAGCGGTTAAAAGCCCGATCCAATCCATTTCCATTTACAACTTTTCCTGCTGAGATCTATATTATTCCCGGTTTATGGTTTTCTCCTTCTTATTTTCATGGCCGTGGAGTTAGTGTTTGGTGACGGTGGTGACGATTGGTTCAGGCAATCAATGGGAGAAAATAACAACGAGGAATAATGAAAGCTTTCCAGTCTGGGAAGAGAAGCCTTTGTCAGGAGCCCCATTGGGCAGCAGGGCTTCATCTTCATATCGAAGAACTGTTGAATTAAATCACCCCCTCTTCTCATGTACTTTCTGATTTCAAGAGAGAGTCTCAGGAAATTGTTCCTATGGCCTTATGACCTTGACAATTTTTGGCAGTAATCGATATGCCGGAGTGGGAGTAGGAGTGGATCTGAGATTATATGATGGGAAGAAAAGTGTTGCAGTCTGTTGTGCTGGAAGGCATTATTGATTTGAAAACCCTTAAGCAGGTTCACTTGCTGGATAATTAATCCTACCCAGAGAGGAAGATATTTATTAGGTCGTAGGCAGACGCATATCTACATTTATCTGGCTGCAATTTACAAATTATTTATCTAATATATCATATTCCAATCACTTGTATATAGACTCTTATTGCTCTTATTGCACTATTTCACTATTTTCTTTTTTGTATTTACTTGCACTATTTTTTCAGTTTTTCTGTTTCATTGTGTTGCACTGTTAATAATAATAATAACTTGAATTTATATAGCGCCTTTCATAACCTCAAGGTTGCTTTACAAAGAAACATACAAGGACAAGACATAAAACATAAAAAAAAACATAAAACAGGGGGTAGAAATATTAGTGGAGCCTGGGACCTAAGATTTTCATCATCATAACTACACTGTAGCTATGTACGTATGACTAATAAAAGCCTTGAACCTTGAACTAACCCCTAAACCAAAAACCACAATCTAGCTGCTCGCTTTCCTCAAAGGTGATTAAGCTAGTGTCAGAGGTAGGCTAACACCTTGCAGAGTTTAAGAACAAATATCTCATCTAGCCTCCTGTCTCCTTGTACACTACACTGTGAGCTTTAATTGCTTTATATTCATTTATTAGTCACCAATGTCCTTCCTTTAATCCAATAGCTAAGAAAGAAATACCTCTAAATGAACCCTGATGATCTCATACTGTCATATTTTTGTGTTTTTCATGCTTTTCTAATGATACGCTAAGATAAATACCCGTGGCTAATCCACACCCACCATTGGTGAAATATAGGGTACATTATTCCCTGGCAGTAATGCAGTTACTATGAAGCTAGCTTGATGCCTTTGTCTGCTAATGGAGATGTTCGACTAAGATGGAGTAAGAAGTAATGTATGTGTTGCTCCAGAACTACACCACTGGGAGAACAGGAAGCTGAGCTCTAATGAGGAGCAGCATAAGACGACGAGTTTCAGCCCCCTTCATCTTTGACCTATATATCGACCCCCTTTTTTAATCTTTCTCCACCTCTGTATCTCATATTTATATCTTCTCTCTCTTTCATCACATACTCTGAATAAGTAATGGTTAATAATAACATACTGATCCCTCTGATATCTACCTCATGACATATTTTCCTAGAAGCTATCTTGAATACACTATACTGCTGGGCAAATCACAGAAGACATGATGTGAAGAAAGTGCTAGTAGTCGAAGAGCTATAGTGGCTTCAATGAGAATCAATTAAAGCTGAATAGTAATTATGGCTGAATGGATAAGGAAACTAAAACTCCACACGAAAGTTCAGACTTCATCAATAGAAACATGTCAAAGGTCGGGTTTAAGCAGTGCCGCCTTGTGTTGGTGGGAATTGGTGCTACCCAGTCCCACACTACAATGAGCTGTTTACTGTCGGATGAATTATGGAGGCACTGACTCAGGGAGATTTATGACCTCTCTGGTTTGTGGTTTGATGGTGGTATGAGTAATGGGTCATATTTCAGGTTCTGTATTGACCGTATCAACTGATAGCCCCTAGTAGGAATAAGGAAGTGAAAGGGGTCCAGTAGAGGTGGTGTGATATGCTTGTGTGTGGGGTTTGTATTGATGTGATATCATAAACACACATGAATTTGTAAGTAACCATACATTCTTTTTAACTGTATGCTAACAATAAGAAGGCTGTATTTATTTTCTGCGATGCAGATCTAGTCAAAGCTTCAGGATACATTTAAGTTTGTTTGTTTTTATCAAGTTACTGATTGTATCATCATGCTTCAAAGTTCAAGTACTGTATCTGTGTCGAGAAGCCGGATTGTTGTGATCCCTTCCTTGTGAAATATTGGCTTCAAAAACAACAACAATTCCTGGAGCTTCTGCGTGAATATTTACAACTTTATCAATGGTGCTGGAGTTAAAGGGCATTTAAAGAAACACATTCGGTGGACCTGTCAAGTTCTTTAAAAGCGTCAATGTTCAGATGTGTTGCAATCTATGTTAATAAAATATTCACAAAGACATCACCTATGATCTGAAGTTAACGTTCTGACTGCCTTTGTGCAAACTCAAAAGACGATGACACTTGAGCAGTAATCTAAACAAAACTGCTGGTATTGACTCAAGCAGCGTCTGTGACACTGTTTAAACTGGGAGTTTGACACCCACATATTAAACATAGAACAAGTGTCTACATGTTGTGATAGATCTAATTCATCAGTACATTTGTAGTCGGTATTTCTAGTACTTTCAACAAAAGTATACTTTAAAAACTGCACTGCCTTTTTATGTTTTTTTCATATAGTTTCTAGTGGGGCTTGACAATAGAGGTTTCTCAATACTCTAATTTCCCCTCATCGACTCCTTTCCTCGAGACTTAGTCCCGCCCACAGGAGATGCGAGCGGAGGACTGAGGAGGGGAACCGAGGAGAGAGGAGGGGAAGCAGCAGGCGGTTAGAGAAATGAGAACTCCTCTCCTCTGAGCGGTCATTTTAAAGAGACGTCCATTAATGATGACAGGAGGCACAGCAGCCCTCTGTCTGATGGACAGACGTGATTTATATATTTACTTTGATTCATTCACAGTGCGGTATAATGAGACAATAACAGGCTACAGATGCGGACATATACACACATATATTATTTATATAAATATATACAATTTCAGAATCAAACAAGTATGAGAGCTCACTCTCATAATAACGTAACACAATCAGAGACTGGATATATCCCCCCCTCCCCCGGTCGCTGAAATGGGGAACTGAAATTACGGGCCAAAAGTTGTATTTACAAGTAGTAAAAGTAAGCATAGCACACACACACACACACACACACACACACACACACACACACACACACACACACACACACACACACACACACACACACACACACACACACACACACACACACACACACACACACACCACACACACACACACACACACACACACACACACACACACACACACACACACACACACACACACACACACACACACACACACACACACACACACACACACACACACACACACACACACACACACCTACAACTCCTAAACCACAATCAGGCTACAGCCGTTGTGTATTTTATTATGTGAAGCACTAAATGGTCTTAGAAAAATATCGACTCTTTGTTTGTAGATATCTACTAAACTACAACAAATACAGAGAGTAATGCAGGCCTTTTATACTGAGTGATATATATTATACACACTGATCTGCTTTCTGCACAGACCTCACAGCTGTTCTCACTGTAAACATCGCGTCGCGATGAAAGCAGTTACTAAAATGCATCCGCGGAGGAGCCGTGGAGGAACCATCAGTGTCTCCTCGGTTAGAGCTCCTCCAGAGAGCCTCCTCGATGCTCGGTCCTCGATGTGCATTTAGCGAAATGAGATGTCCTTCAACATTGCGCACTGAAATCCATTTCCGGGTCACTACCGGAGGAGTCGAGGAGGGGAAATTAGAGTATTGAGAAACCTCTATTGCCAATTACCTGTTGAAAACTGATATTTCTTACAGCTGTGCTCGAGTACATATCAAAGTTATGTGGCAGAGTATGTACGCAGAATGCTAACGACACATGTCATTCTGTGGAGCAAAGTGGCTGCAAACAAATGAGCACAAATGCTGTGATATGTGTAACTGAGAACAGAACATTTCCATCCATCTTCTCCCGCTTATCCGTGGTCGGGTCGCGGGGGTAGCAGTTCCAGCAGAGAGCCCCAAACTTTCCTAACTGAGAACAGAACATTTATGAACATATAAAAGAACAGACATGCCGATTCACAAATTATTTATGCACATTTTAAACCTGATCACCAATGGCTAAGTATGTAATATAACATGCATTATCAATTATGTATAAACCTTTCTGTATCTGCAGACATTTCATTAAAATTCAATATATGAGGCCCAGCCTTAACTAGTCTTGGTGATAATGTGCAGTTTGACAAGAAAGAAAGTATGCCTTTTGTGAGTTATGACTTTTGCACAAAATAAATTGTAGTTTGAGCATTTATTAGCCACAATTCACTTAAATCAAATCGTGTTTTCCATTTTTTTTAAAACACGTTCTCAATGAGTATTACACACATGTGCTCTGCTATGGGTTTTTTATATTCACAAATATCTGTCTTTATTCATGATTTCAGGGAGGCAGCTCTGACAGGACAGATGGTGGATGGGTATTTGACTCATTTCAAAACAAGTCAAAAATAATTATAATCTTAACAGCAGCACTGTCATTACTGTGTTTGCACGTCTAAATCATAGTTTAGACATTTAGACTGAACGAGGAAACAAACAGCTATTTAATGGGTAGGAATACATAATGCATGAATGGTTTTTTTATTGTTCCAGATGATAATGGTGTAAAACAAGCAATCTCAGATGATGTTTGATTTCTGTGCCACCTTAATTCTTTAATCGTCATCTGAAAATCTTAATTCGGGGAGTTATTTTGGATTCTCTGTTGATAAAGTCTGGGTTTCTGAAAGTTTTTTTTATATGCTGTTCAATGTATTTTCTTGTTAGTATTTTAGCTTTATGATTGATAGAGGGCAAACAGATTTGTCTTTGGAGATAGGGAATGCAGAATGGAAGTCTGGTCCACTGTAACAGGGAGTGAGCCCCAATACACAGCTCTTCTTTAGTACATCTTCAGTTGGGTGGAGCTGTTTAAGAGCAATGCAGTGGAAAGACGATATGTAGGTGAACGCAAGACGGGGATACACCACACATCACTTTCCCTCACTGCTGAAACCGCAGTGAAACACTACAAACTGAAAATCAAGCAGGGTCTCTGTAAACGCATCACATCACTGATGCAACACAAACCACTAATGGAGTCTGCACAGGGTCACTCAGTGCTAAGTGAAGACTGTTGAAATCTACAAATTCAGATGCTTTCATCTCAAGCCACACAAGTGTCGGCCTGGAAAACATGAAGTCCTGGGGAGAAAGTGAAGAGTGCTCCTGTCTATCAAAAAGGAGCTGACATAGCACCTGTGTAAACACATCTATGTTTCACAAATGAGGTGGCCCTGCACAGACACAACAATGAGAATATACAGTCACACAATCAGCCCCCAGCCCGTCTTGTCTTGGTGTCAGGAGTCTCTTGAGAGCCGGTAACTGGCGCCTTCCTCCTCAGTGTGCATCTTGCCTGGCTGCAGACTGCAGTGCACCCAGTGACCTGCCACTGGCTGTGTGCTCTGACAGTTTAGTGCAGTTGTATTTAGGGGTGTAGGCCTACATGTCAGTTGTGAGGATGTGTTTGTCTGTGCTCCCTGTGCATGCAAAAGTGTGTGTAGAGTGTCTGCCTTAGCTCCTGTTGTGTCAGTGATGAGGTGGCACTGTACTTTGCAATAAGAGCAGTCAGCCTGCAGGCAGGACTGGCCATCTGGACTCATGGTAAAGAGCCTAGCCCAGATGTCAGTGTTTTCTTTTTTTCAATCCCTCTCAGTGTAATCAGATCTCTTTTTATTTTTGCTGTCT
Organism: Pseudochaenichthys georgianus; assembly: GCF_902827115.2. Classification (NCBI taxonomy): domain Eukaryota; kingdom Metazoa; phylum Chordata; class Actinopteri; order Perciformes; family Channichthyidae; genus Pseudochaenichthys; species Pseudochaenichthys georgianus. The sequence goes on along the minus strand of NC_047503.1, from coordinate 22,381,686 downwards.
TAACATATAAATCAACTATAATACACTGTATGTTAACCATCTTGTTTTTTCTCTCCTTTGTTGTTGTCTTTCTTTCTCCCTCTGCAGTTTGCTGCTTTGTGGTCCACAAGAGGTGCCATGAATTAGTCACATTCAGCTGCCCTGGGGCAGATAAGGGGCCCGATACAGACGTAAGTAACCAAAGCCCAGCTGTTCCGTCTCACATGTTTGTCGGTGAGGACGTGCCTTTCCTGTCATTATACTCAAGTGCACATGCAGTGTCACCAATATGCAGTCAGGTCAACCAGGCCTGCCTCTTTTCTACACCCTTGCTCTTTTGGTAAGCTGTAGTGCTGCTTTGAATGATTGTTGTATTATGGAGCACTGTGGCAAAGTGGGCGGAGGAAACTGTAGTTTACTCTTCCTCGGACCCACATCACTTTACAAGTTTCAGTGTACATGACATGTTGACATGCTACATTTAACAACTTTTCTAGAGCTTGTAGAGGTAAATGTTTATCACAGCACACTGACTCGCATACAAAGCATCTTTGTTTCAGCAGTTCTCAAAAGAAGGCTTTAATATTTTAGTCTTCTAGAATCTATTGAATGAGTGCCATATACAAGTTCAATTCAGCTGACTCATGATGAACCACAGCAGCAGCGGATGGCTTATTCAATTCATCCAATGTACATGTTTCAGGGGAGTCACCGTGATTTCAATATTCCACTTAGTGAGTCACTGTCTCCAACCTCTAAAGAAATGAATGTGAGAATGTTCTCTTTCTGTAGTAATACAATCAAAGTCAGTATTCTTTCCTACAAACTAAATATATTTGAAAAGCAAGTTTTGACACAATAACATACTGACGGTGACCCCAGAAGGATAATGGAGTTCATAGTTTATCTCCCAAAAATAAATTATAATTCACTCAGCAGGATTGAGTTCATGGAAAAGTATATTGGCAGATAGACAAGCCATTAACAATGAGCTGCGTTGGCCCGGTGACTGATGGGAAATGTAGGAATGGTGGCCAAAGCCAACACACCTACATCTGTCTTGGCTGGACAGAGACACACATACTAAACACTTAACACATACACTACAAATACAATTGTATTAGTCCAAATTGACTGAGCACACTGTGGAAATACACATTTTGAATTAGCTTAGCTTTTTATGTATTTTTTATTAAAAAAGTATATGATACTGGACCATTGGTGATCATTTAAAAACGCTTTATAATGTGTTACATCTTTTGTTAAATATCATTTATGTTAATATGTATTTATATTATTATGAGTGCTCATTACAATAATGACAGTGTAAGAAACGGGTTATAAAGCATAATAGATCTGTTTATAATGCATTATAGACATAATTGATAGTGTTATCTTAATTCTTTTATTGGAATATGCCGTTCATTTTTGATAAAATCAGCCACATTCAATGGGGTCTCCCATTTGCCTCTTTATCAGCTGCTATTACATGTGCCAGCAGCCAAGGCTTACCTGCATGCTAAGTGTGAAACTCAATTGACATGCCTGTGTGCCTGCCGGGCATGCATACCCTCTCAGTGTCACAGCAGCACTGCCTGGCCTCTGTAACTGGAGATATGTCAGTGTGTCATCGAAGATCATCACCCCAGAATCTTAAAATGGAGCATGGCAGGGATGACACGGAGAGCAGAAAATAGTCTGAGCAAGGATTCTCGATTCAAGCAGGCCCTTGGGGACAGAATAATGAGCGGCTATCAAGTTTTATTGTGGGCAGGACAGTCAACTTTATTGACCTTTGATATCGGAGTGTTGCAGTTACATGTGTTTTACAATTAATGTATTGCACAGAAAACACAAGTACAAATATTAGTCAGTTAGTCGGCCAAAAGTTTTACATTCGTTCCTGTTTCATACATTAAAATACTTTCTTGAATACAAACTGCAAAGTTCTACTTTCTCCAATGAAGAATATTGTATCTGTTAATGTTAATATGAGTTTCTCACGCAGACCAGCACTAGTATTCTTGCTGCGGTCAAACAGATGTAATGAAGCCTTTACTTTAATGCCATATGTCATTGCCACACGCTTAGACCTAAGGAGAAGTCATACTACAGCATATACTGATCCAACATACTAACACATACCTCGCAGAAGTTATTTGAATTGAAATCCTTTATTGTCATTTTACAGGTACGAAATTAAATAAAGCAGGTCAGTGCATGTCTACATATCAACAAGCAAGAATAAAGAAAAGCAAAACTAATGTGTAGAGATCTAATCCGACTAGAGCAGACTTCCCTTAAAATACCAGTGGTAAATTATTCTCAGCCTTTCGTTAATGCGGGCACTCTGTGTGCTATTATGACATTAATTAATGTGATCAAATGGTCTCCACAAACCTAATATATTTTAAGAATATGTGAATATATTAACACCTGCCATATAAGAATATTAGCTCCCTTTTTAATATACATTTTTGTCCACTTAGCAGTTCTGTTGCCACGGGCAACCACACATATTTAATGGCTTGGTGCCTCCCTGGCGTGCGATCCAGGAAGGCAATAACTCCCATGGCCAACAAATATCCTGAAGATCTGCAGTATCCCAGGCTACCTGCATTTCGTGACTGTATGTTATAACTACCCTATTGTAAGAGATAAAGTGTTCACAAGATGCAGATCTTTTTCAGTAGCAATCTCATCATGGGCAGCTAGCCTTAGTTTGACGTGACAAGATTACCATGAATACATTGCTCCTTGAAGCCTGAGGGTGTTGTTTCAAAGGCCGGGTGGCTGCAGTTATGCACAAACTCGCATGGAAGATTTCACATGTCATTTCTCTGCATAGTCGGTCTAGTAGTTGTACAGAGCACATTCAGTGGTGCCGTTTGAGATTCACTTTGAGGTTCACTTTGAGTGCCATCTTTCTAGGAGAGAACTAACACTTGAATCAATCTGTTTGGTCACAGGCATGCTGCTCAAACCACTAGATTAAAGCATCTCATGACCAATTTGACATTGTTTTCTAAATGTTCATGCACATTGGTAAAAAGGGTACTTGGTAAAAAATATTGTATGCAGAATTTTCAGATTTATGAGAATCATTGAATTACCATATTAAAAAGTCTGCCGTTTTCCTCTAGACACCATCAAACAACATCAAACACCACTGTGCGTTTTGGTTGTTATAAGCAAAGTATACATTAAATACATTTGTGAGAATGAAAACATTATTTTGTTAATGTATTAAGATCATTATAACAATTACTTAATGATCTGGTCAAATGAAATTAGTTTAAACATTGAACCACTATTATCACAATTGGACCTTTTTAAAGGGATCACTTGTTGAGTTAGTAATAGTATAACTGAGAAAGCACATTCCATGCTAGTGTCAATTAGTCTGATTAAAGCACTTACTTTAACAAATTGTTTTCGTTTGACTGCCTTGTGTAACATTACCAGCAGGTCGAGTAAGTTCAGTGCTTTACAGGACAAGACCATCAATAATGCAAAAGCTTCCCGTTTCACTACAGGGGCTCAGCAGATGAAACTAAGAGGTTTGATGTGCTTGCATTTACGTGGGTGTGTGGCTGCTGCATCATTGATGTCCACTTAACCAGTGCAACACATATGACCCTGGGCAATCTGCTAGTCTGTGCACTGATTTCCTCTCTGATCACACACAAACACAATTAAAAACACACACACACACACACAGACACACACTCCCCTTGGGGGCTGTTCAGTGCACAGATATCTGTAACAGAGTTAAGCAGTAGCACAGTGCCTTTTCTGTCTCCTCTACACACACAACTGACCTGAGGGTGACGTGGCAGCCTGGCAGAGCTCACACAGACACACAGAAAATGCCCTTCTTCTTCTACTTCTTCACAATATCAACCAGCGTAATGGTATCAAAAGCAGAGCCTCTAAATCACTTGGTGGAAGGGATGCAGGTATAAGGTATAAGCAGGCCTTCAGTTATTCTGAGAGAAATCAGCGGCGTTATATTATTGAGTTATGCTATAGGCAGAACTGTTCTAATATTTAAAAGCACAAATCTCAAAGGTGGAGATGTTTTTTGGCAGACTCTAGAAGGTGTTTTGTTGACATGGGTTGGGATGCACACCATCTTTTTATATATACTCTTCTTGGAAATTGAAAACAATATTAAACTTGAGTGTGCTGAAATTACATCATCTGTGACACAGGCATCTTGGGCACATCTGTTTTTTAAAGTCCATTTCCTTCTACCAAGAGTGTAGGTCATTTCCTACAAACAGGCATGTGCAGGCCCACTGGTGTAAAGAAGTTTTATACAATTATGAAATATTTTCAGACTTTTTTCTAGCTCTCACTTTTTTATCTCACTTTTTTTTTATATAAGCCTAGTCCATAAATACACAGGTAATTTTGAACACTGGTTTATTCCTTCAAAATACCGACCATACAAGCATGTTCACATTGAACTTCATCCAGATGTCAAGGCCAGTGGGCAGGCTCACACACACACACACACACACACACACACACACACACACACACACACACACACACACACACACACACACACACACACACACACACACACACACACACACACACACACACACACACACACACACACACACACACACACACACACACACACACACACACACACACACACACACACACACACACACACACACACACACACACACACACTCACTCATTGGTGACCTTAGCTACAGGGTCTGTGCCTTGACAGTGTTGAATAATGTAGCAGTATAGTGACATCCATTTGCATTCGGGTGTTAATGTTCCTTTACACAATGGAAGAGCTGTACATTTATTTGTAAACCTAAACAGCACATCATAGACACAACCCTCCCATCTATAATGGTGCACACTATTACGTTACAATGCAAAAACACTGATATCCCTGTCTACAGTCAACAATTAAACACAGCTTCTAAAAAAATCTAAAATCTTGAGAAAAATCCCAAAACGCTATCTTAATACCATTTGCACGTAGACTACACCTTTCAGTTTGTGTTTAGGTCCATGTTTGCTTGCTTGAGCACCCTAAAAGGAAGTGCTAACCACTGTGTAAACCAAGGTGCAGCAATTCAATAATTCAGATCAATAGAATTGAGCAGTCCTTTTTAATGATCGCCTGCATGTCTATCAAGCAGTTTATGCCTGTGTGATGTCATGGCCTTTGCATAAGTACACTTCCCATCCTTTACTGAGTTGAATCCATGCACATGCCTTTAGCGACCCCATTATTGAAGCCTTGGCACAAGCACTGCTTCCAAGGAAACATGCTCACAAAGAAACCTGATGCTACATAAATCTGCTTAGTGCACAGATTTTATTTTGGTGTGTGAGTGGTGACATGTCGTGCAGAGCCCCGTCAGGGTACACTGTTTCAGCCAAATGAGATCATCGTAGACTCAACCCCACAAGACATGCACATACAATCACTGTGAAGTGCTAGATAGGATTAACTCTCTGCCTGGTAGCTAGAGCTGCAGCCTGTAGGGAGGACACACAGCTACTCATGTCCTTCTACAGGGAATACACAGATGCTCTATACTCGTATAGTGTGTATAATGAAATATTGCCTCTTGCATTGTTGTAGATTAGTGTGTAAAGCATGTCTGCATAAAGACGAGTTGTTTAAAGAGTGTGTTGGATGAAAAATGGAGGTTCAAATCCATGAAGTTAAAATAACTGTGCTACATTGTAATCTAGCAACAGACCGACTAAAAAAGAGGGACTCAGATGGGAAGGGTTTAGATGAAGATACTCAGATGGATGATGATTCTGTTTTGGCTCAGGGTCTCATCTCTTATTAAAAGAAAAAATACTTTTAGCAGTGTTTTCAGACAAAAAGCATAATATGGAGATCACTTATAACTGGAAAAAACATTTCCCCAGAAACAATCTTCAAAAGCGCTGTTTGTGATGCATTTGAATGAAGCTGCTGTTGTTGGCATCGTAGTGTGTTGCCTCTGGCTTGCAGTAGATCCTGTATTGGATAAGACACAGGGTTATACACTTTCTCATCTCAGACCCTTAAGGAATATGGTCTCCTGAGGGGACACAGGCTAATATAAACAAACGTGTGGGCTTACAGAGCCATTCTCAAAATCTAATTTATACACCCACTTGATTATGTAAAGATAATGTCATACAAGTCACAATAGAGCACTGAACGTAGATTGACCCGCAGACAGATGAGAATAGACGTTGTACAGACTTCCCATGCTCTGTGACAGACTAACATAATACAATTAGCATATAAACTCCTTTCAAACCGTCAGGGAAGTGTCTTTTGAGTCGCAATATGTTTGTAGCTGTTGCTGCATATAAAGGCAGTGTAAAAGTAATGTTATTGCTCTTTCGACGCAGCATGATGTGTTTGTTTGATGCTTGTTGAATGCTATAACCCTTCCTTTTTACTTTGCTAATATACAAATGATAGTATGTAAAGTATTGGCAGAGGAATTGTGGGAATCAAATTATCAGTGCGGTTGTTGCTGAAAAAAACTATTTTGTACAGCCTCTACATATCAGAGAAATTATTGAAATCTAATGCCTTATCTGCACAATGGTTACTTTATCTACCTGTGACTTTAAGGACACTGCTGCTAGGATACGATTCATGTCAACAGCTTGATTCAGCTAGGGTCAGTTGATGAAAGTCACTTTTAAATACTGTGATGTGTATGATGGAAGCCACAGGATTATTAGCCTGGTGCAGATATGTAAACACTGAAATAATGAGCTTTTGTCATTGAACCTCTCCTCTTTGATTCTTATCAATACTTACAGTAAATGGCTTGAAGGTCTGTCCGCAGTAAGAGGGATATGAGGGGAACGTCACACACTTTTTACCAGAAGGCACAAAACAAGAACAACAGAAATATGACCAATCTTTCTTTTGCTGTATACACACAACCTACACGACACACAATCAATGTAATTCTAAGTGAGGACATCAGAATAGTTGAAACTAGTCCAAACTCTATACATTGCTGCTTTAGTTACATGACAAATAGAGCCTTTTTAGGAACATGTATTACAAGATAACCTTTATATCATTTGAAAAAAATAACAATGGTTTCCAGTGATAATCAGTGTTGACTCATACTTTATGGAGAGGGGGCCCTAGGCTGCAATGCATGCTGATGGTATTTTTACACTCTGGGATCCTAGTGAAAACCAACGGATCTTCAGTCTCTTCTGCTAATGGTCTGAGACAGGCCTGTCTCAAAAGTGGTTGGGTCAAGACTTTGCCTGCAGAAGATGCTTCAGTGGATGTAAGGGCTTAAGGCCGCTACACACTAGGGTTGCCAGAAACTGACCATGATCAAAATCGATTATTCGGCAGCCCTGGTGAATAATAATCGATTATTCGACCCCCCCCCCCCGCGGGAGAGAGAGAAAGAAAAAAAAGGAATTTCTTTACTAGAACATGTTTAACAGCACAAACAACAAACATGTCATCACAACGACGTGGCCTTGAAGTGAAGTTGGCCGGCTGCTGCGTCTTTCTCTGTAACCTCGTTGGCGTGCTTCGCACTCAAATGCGAACGCATTGTTGAGGTTGAGCTGTGATATACCAACGTCTTTTTGCAGAGCTGGCATTTAACTTCCTTTGGACTTGTAAGTTCGATGTAGTTCCACGAGGAACTCTTTTTACCTGCCGCTTTGTTCATCTTTCGTCGCACGTGTGAGGGAGGGGGGGGGGGGGGCGGGGTCGGTGTGTAGCGTGCTTCCTCCAAGTTTACAGTAAAACAAACTGGTGGTGTGACCAATGGCCATTTACAATTATTAATACTATTACTATTATTAGCATATATATATTTATATATATTTTGATTGAAACTAAGCCAGAAAAAAAAAAATACATAAAAAAAATATATATAAATATATAAATAAAATCGATTTTTAAAAATAATATTCGATTATGGAGACTGTAGCGAATATTCGAATAATCGAATAATCGCTGCCATCCCTACTACACACCAACCTGAGACCAAAGAACGCGTCCCGACTTTTACGTCCCGACTTTTACGTCCCGACTTTTACATCCCGACTTTTACGTCCCAACTTTTACGTCCGCTACGTCACCTGCGTCGGCTACGCCGCCCGCCTACGAACACACCGCAAAGACTTCAGTCGACGAGTGGCAATAACTGTCCTTACCAGCAGGCAGCTGTAGTGTGTATTCGTCATTCAAAAGAGGCAATGTTTATCAGAGTGATTTCTTTGGCCGACTTTCTTTGGCCGATTCAACATGTTGAATCGGCCGCGGGAGGTGTGAAAATGTGCCGGTGCGGGACACACCAACCTGAGTAGGGCGCCGCGAATGCCCGACTGCCTCTGACGGCCTCTGCCTCCCAAGATCGGGTAGGTGTGTCAGGGCCTTTACATACACTGAAGTGTGTGTGTGTGTGTGTGTGTGTGTGTGTGTGTGTGTGTGTGTGTGTGTTTGTGTGTGTGTGTGTGTGTGTGTGTGTGTCTCCATGACCTCTACAACATTGTATGAGACATTCTCCTGTGCTGTCAATTGCTTGACGTTTCAACATTGACGCAATTCTTCACAGTCAAACAATTTTCTTGCTTGACCTTGAATGCATAATCTTACTTTCTTCACAGCCCCTGCGTTTTTTTAGTATACGTACAGTACGTATACACCTTAATACAAGGTATAATATGTTAAAGGCTGCATTTAAATGTGAATAAAACATTCTGGAGAAACAGGGATAGAAGTAGGCGAGGGTTAGGGTTATCGCCCAACCATCACTTTACCTAACATGTACCATTGTACTTACTACTTTGTTTTGTCTTGAAAGTGAACACACAAAACATTTGTTTTTTTCAGTTTGATAGTAATGCTTAGACAAAATATATAAAAAGAGTCTATTTCTAATTCACGTTGCAATCAGATGCTGTGCCTCAGTCGATGCTGTCAATAGGGTAAGTTTGTCATTACCAGTGCCTGAAATGAAGTTTTCAACATCCACCATTAATTTGCAGAATCTTGACGGAGACCTTTATGTGGAGGCACTAGCTTTGATTACCGACAAACTTAACAGGAAGCCTAGCGAGGAGAGCAAAGATATATCACAGCAACTAGGTCTATTCTGAGGGATGGCGCAGAGATCAAGACATGCATGGAATATTTGTATAGATTAAAAACTCAGCTCGGTGGTATTTCCGCTCTACATACACGTATATTGTAATGATCTAAAGATATTGACTGTATAGTAAAAGTGTTTACACCTGCAAAAAACAATTGTGTTCGATAGAGGGTTGGACTGAGTGAAGTGACCATCATTGGGGTTTGTGCCTGAGAGCCTTTTTGAAAGCCTACATATTGGCTCTTTTGCCAGTTTCAGACCCTGCAGAATCAGAGGGAATCTTAAGAGCTGCCATTTCACACTGACCTCCGAGTGAGATCAGATAAAGAAATGCCAGAATTATAGTTTCTTAGCTATAATGCATTGCACCACAGCTTGAAATTCAGTTACCCTTTTACAGTGTGTGTACTGCACACTGGGAAATGCAGGGGATACTGGACACACATAGCTCTGTTTGACAGTTTTTATTGTAATTTAAACTACCAGCTTTAGCACAGCAGGGCTTTGTTCTTTCAATGATGTTTTCTTATCTGAGTGGAAGAACTCATTGCCATTATTTTGCTCTGTAATATCACTTATACTGTACAAATGAGAGCAACAACTTCCCGCCCACTAACATTGTCTATCTGTGTGTCAAGAACAAACTGATATGACATACAAGTAGTAAAGTAAGACACATTTCAGGAAATGTCTTCATTACAGATTAATAACTATATGCAAGCACCCAGAATGCACTGGGCTTTTAAAGGCTAAACATTAATGTTCCTTTTGCTTCAGTTTGATGGGAACCAGAATTCCTGACGCACATGCACACACAGCCACCATAACATCCAATTGTTAATATACACACAAACAAACCCTCACAATTAAGAATGTGAATAACACACACATACTCTTACTTAAAAACCCACATTCCGTCAGTCCCTCCGAGGTTTGTTTACAAAATGTAGTTGGCCGCCAGTCTTGCTCCAACCATGCTAAGTATTACTAATGACCAGCGCATGGGAGAGTTGAAATTGCTCTTGACCTCAAATCGACTCTGTGTCACAGTTCCTGCAGGACGAGAGTTTGTCCTTATGAGTGCCTGCTAGCTCACTATGAAACATATTAATCTCCACATCTCTTCCATATCAGCAAAGAGTTTTAAAGCACCCGGTGGTTTTGCATGTTTTAGGTTTTATATTTATTTATTTGGCTGTCGGTGATTTCAAATAACTTCAGTAGTCTATACAAAATAAACCTCCAGATATGTAAAACAGTTTTGATTGATGGATGATCCATATATCTGGACATTACCTCTGTTTTTTATTAACAAAGTGTCACTGTGTCGTAATCAACACTGTGTTCAGGGCAAACTCATTTCATGGCTGGTGGCGTAAAAAGATCCTGTCAAACAGGCAGATGGGCTATAAATGTCCTGCATGTCAGTCCACACAAAAACACTTGAAATAGAAGCCTGAGGGTCTGAAGTCTAAACTTGACCCATCATGTAACAGCGCGGCCTGAAGCTGAACCCCAGAAACAGAATGATACAAGTTACAGCCAACCTGCCTCTCTCCTTCTCATTCTGTATGAAGTATTTCAGTCTCTTATTTTAGTATAAACCAGTGATAAAAAGGTAAATTATTAACCTTATCCTCATACCTGTTTGATTATTGCTTGATTTGCGATCTGATTACAGTTTAAATCATATTAGAGCAACATGTACTGAATGGATTATTATCTGGCTAGGATTCAGGACTTGCCTCCAATTATTTTTGTTGATACTTTTATTTACCTGACTAACATGATACAATCTGAAGCAAATATGTACAGTAGTTGGATGGCAGTCCCTGTAGTAGAAATACTGTAACTAGTGTTTTTTTATACACAGCAAATATTTCCTTTACAAACACATCCCCCCCTCAGCCTCACTATGTTTTTTTCTAACATGTGTTATTTATCAGATCAGGTTATAGATCCCTGGTTATCCCTGGAGTAGCGCTTGATTCTGGTCTATAATAAATATAATACAAGAATATTCCCTTCTTTCTATCCTCTCCACACTCGGTTCAGAACTCTTTGCACAGGCACTACAGTAGGTTTGCTGAATTCCTGGTATTCTGGATGTGTCGAGATGTAAAAGAACAAGACACACACACACACACACACACACACACACACACACACACACACACACACACACACACACACACACACACACACACACACACACACACACACACACACACACACACACACACACACACACACACACACACACACACACACACACACACACACACACACACACACACACACACACACACACATACAATTTCATGGACACAATGTAACTTTTATTGGATTTTCTGCAACTCAAACCACTGAGCACAAAGGAAAGAGCAAAACCACAGAAAGCCTTACAGCCAAGTTACTGCCAAAGACTGCTGGCTCATTACAGTGATAACATACCCTGCCAAGATTCTGGCAATTAAATAACTTCATTGAACACATATTGTAACATATTTTTAATTATTAAAACTCTGACAGGTGGCCTATTATTTTGTCTTTGGGCATTTACAACATGACGGTCCATTATTTGTAATTCCTACCTGTTATCACGATGGAGAAAAGGAATAGTAAGTCATATTAAGTAGAACACAGTGCAGTCATCTGTATTTTTATGTGAACAAAACATTCGGGAGAAACGGGGAAAGTAGTAGGCGAGGGTTAGAGGTTCGGGTTACCGCCCATCTATCCCTTTGCTTTGCATGTACTGTACCTACTCTTGTTTTTTCTTGAAAGTGAAGTGTTTTTTTCTGATATGCTTATCTCTGAGTAGTCCGTTTATACAAACCATGGCAATGAAACAGTAATAATACAGCTGGTCTTTTTTAATTGTAATTTGTGAGAGCCTTGGGGTATTGTAGAGTATTCAGCATTCGTGTTATAAACCTACCATTATAAACTTAACATAAAACTGCCTGTATATGGAATTTTTAGAAAAACTGTTGGAAATGTTCATTCTTGAAGCGAAGAAAGGAAATGTGTGTCTGTATTGGCTCAATAATAATAACATGTTATGTGCAGCAGGGGGTTTACACAGGCCATTACAATATGTACGATTGCTGATATTAATTGGAGGGCATTAGTGTTGTTTGTTTTCAATCATAAAGCTTTCGTTATTTTTATTAGGTTGACAAATATTGCGTAGTATCTAACTCGGGTGACTAACGCTGATACCTAGTTGCCAGCCAGGCAACCACTTTTAACAGTTAGTGTTGAGCCCTGGCTCCTAAAAACTGAAATTACATTTTGGCAGACTTTTTTAAGCATACATGGTGTGTTTAATAAATAACCTCATGAACCAGTGAAGAGTTGTTCAACCAACCTTACATATTGTCAAGCTGGGCCATGAATACTGCTGGAAGAGGAGCACCCTATCGCCTTGGTACTAGAACTGTGATGTAAGATGACAATCATTTGTACACGTCACAGTTAAAAGGGCAACTTGGGGCAACAGTTAGAATGCCATCTATTATCTGTAGCTCTGCTGTCAGACAGATGTGTGAACAGATACAACAGGACAAGGAAAACCCCCTGTGAGCTGTGGTGGCATCCTGCCCTCCCTCTCAGCACTCAGCAGCTTAGTGAAAGGCCAAGAGGAATCAGGGTGGTGATTTATAATCTAAAAATAGTAACCTTGCCTAGCCAAACACCTCTTGTCTGTATAAAGGATAGTTCCATTTTTTTCTCTTCAAAGCCTCTCTTCACCTTAACCAGTGATGATACCCCCATAGGTGTAGTCCAAGACAAGGATATACACAAGAAAGAAGTAGGCAGCAATGTGTGTGTGTGTTACAGGGAAGAAGTGATTATTTCCGGCTTTTGATTGATTATTTCAGTTCCATGTTACTAGCTTTGGTTATGTCTTGATAAACACACGTGTGTGCCTCCATCCATGAGTGACTGGGATGTGTGAGTGGCATACTATAGTTCTTGTATAATAGGGTTTTAACGAAGGAGGAAAATGATGATTAACACAAATATATAGGTTTACTATAGGGATGCTCCGATCGCCAATTTCGGGGCCGATCGCCGATAGCTGGAATCAGTATCGGCCGATACCGATCGCCGATCTGATCGAGTGGGCGGGGCCTAAATGGAAGATTTAAACATCACTTTTCATCACTTTTCATCAACATCTTACATTTTTTTAATGTAGAAATGAAAAAAAAATACGTACAGAAATGTTACGAAATTTTCCAATTCACAAAACATTGCGTACCGGCGAGGAAAGTGCGTACGGCACTTCCTACGCCGGTTTCCCTTTATAAATCACAACCGACTCGAAATGCGGTGCAGCTTTTGCGGGCTTCACGTAACGCCCATATTTGCCTATAAATAGTCAAAGAAACGCCCATTCATTCATTTTGACTGACTTTATGAAGAAGATCGCAGGAAATGACGACAGAACAGCTAAAAAAGACATCTCACACCGTGTCAGATTTTGGTTATTTTGGGGAGGTCGAGATAAATCATATTGTTTGGTGGATGCAGTTTGAACCAGAGTAGCAGCATGGAGGTCGGATCGTCAACAAAATAAATAAATAATTTGTCCGAAAAAGGTTAATGACAAAAAAAATACACATACATATAGCCTAACCTCAGGCAGTGTGTTTGCACCGGGGACAGGAGACCCCCCCTTGATGAGAAACTGTAAGAAATGATCGGGGAATCCCTCCGAAGTGGAGTCATGACGACTGGATCTGAATTATTTGTTTGTATTTGGTGGTTTGTGTTCCAGCTTTTGTTCAACAACTATATATCCATAATCCACCAGTTAAAAGAAATACAATCAATCAATCATCAATCAATGTTTATTTATATAGCCCAATATCACAAATGTTACATTTGTCTCAGTGGTCTTCACAGTGTGTACAGAATATCAGTATGACAATACGACACCCTCTGTCCTTAGACCCTCACATCGTACAAGGAAAAACTTCCAAAGAAAACCCAGTTTAAAGGGAAAAATGGGAGAAACCTCAGGGAGAGCAACAGAGGAGGGATCCCTCTCCCAGGACGGACAGACGTGCAATAGATGCCGTGTTTAAATTGAAAAGATAATACATTTGCAACATAGGTAGTCCAAATGTTTGGAAATGCATGTGTGTATAATAGGAAGATGAATCCACGAGGATATCCATCCAGGACCTATGATCCAGGACCTCAGCCACGACTCAAGATCCAGCGCTCGCGATCCAGGACACAGGACCGCAGGGTCATCCATGACTCCGGATCCCAGCGTATATAGACACCAAAAAGAAAGACATTTGGGGAAGCTGGGTTAATCGGAACATGAGTGTACACGGGTATAGACAGAGAGAAGGAAGAAGTAAGATGTCCCCCGACAAACTAAGCCTATATCAGCAAAACTAGGGGCTGAATGAAAAAGTCAATTAGAAACTCAGTTATAAATAGGAGTACTTTTCCCAGGAATAGTTCCGATAGTTCTTGGGATTTTGCGTTCACACCAAAAAGATCTGGGGCCTCATTTATAAAGGGATATAAGCTCAAAAAATGGCGTATGCCAGTTTCTACGCAATGTTTGCGATTTATAAAATTCTAACTTGACGGGAAAATGTGCAGTCCTCCACGCAAACTCTAAAGGCCCTGTCACACTGTCCCGAAATTGACACCCGATGGACACACGATAAAGGAAATGTTCAAATTCGGCTGTGATCGTAGCAACATCGGGCCATTCGTGAGGGCATCTAAGCCATCGTATGACCGCCGGTGGAGTTTCTCAGGCTCTGGCAGCAACTTCGTGAGCGGCAACTTCGTAAGGCACTCGTGAGGGCATCTTGTCAAATCGTGTCATCTTCGTGTTATCATCGGTGCATTCACATTCACTCTGATCGGGCGAATGCCCGATGGCACCGAGGATAACAAGATGCCCTCACAATGGCCTTACGAAGGGCAAAATTGACACACGAATTCAACACGAAAATGAACCTTCGCAAGGTCCTTCGGCTATTTTTTGGCGTGCCAAAGATTTTGCCACCGCGCACGAAGTTGCTGCCGGAGCCTGAGAAACTCCGCCAGCGGTCATACGATGGCTTAAGATGCCCTCACGAATGGCCCGATGTTGCTACGATCACAGCCGAATTTGAACATTTCCTTTATCGTGTGTCCATCGGGTTGTTTTATTGCACAACAAAATCATGTAAATATATTATGTAAATAACCCAATTTGTGTTCTGTGAAACTAAAAAGGATATAATATATTATTTTGAAGGACAGTTGACAGGAAATTGTTGTTGTTATGGAAACAACATTACGGAGAAAACGTAATATTTTCTACATATAAAGACGGATAAAGTAAAGAACAAAGTCTGAAGATATCAGTACAGTATCATAGTACTGTAACATAATTGTTTTTGGTACTTTCATTGCAGTTGTATGTCTTAAATGTAATGTAAATGTTGCCTTCGTGTGTGGTTCGGGGCCATCTTCGTGCGAAATTCACAATTCCATATTCGTGTGTCCATCGGGTGTCAATTTCGGGACAGTGTGACAGGGGCTTAACCCATGCGTACGCACTAAGCACAACAACGGGAGAGACGAGAAACTGCGACACCGCGTTGGCAAAAGGAAGAATGGAGAGAAATATGTGGAAATAATACCATAAATAAAATGTTACCTCATTCATCATATGAAGAATTCATTTTCAAACATTGATTAAAGCAATCTTAAAATGATTAAACAAACGCCTGTTTGCGACTCCTCAGTGCAAACAATAACGTAACTTGGAGAAAAAAAAAATACGGAAATTTTATTTAAAACCACCTTGAATATGTTGTGTTAATGTTATGACATGTTTTCTCATAAATGATGCGGTAAGCAGAAGGACAGAATTACGTCTAAACTGACGCCGTTTTGTATTTCTATAGGTTGTACGAGCATGGTTTTATATAGGCCTACTATCACGTTTAATCGTGTTTTATGCCGTTTGCCAAGACTTGATAAGTCGCTCGTAAAACACAGGAGGTATGGAAACTAAGAACACCATATGTGGTCAATTGAACAGCTAATATAACACAACACATTAGTTGTATAACCATCGGGTGTCAATTTCGGGACAGTGTGACAGGGCCTTTAGAGTTTGCGTGGAGGACTGCACATTTTCCCGTCAAGTTAGAATTTTATAAATCGCAAACATTGCGTAGAAACTGGCATACGCCATTTTTTGAGCTTATATCCCTTTATAAATGAGGCCCCAGATCTTTTTGGTGTGAACGCAAAATCCCAAGAACTATCGGAACTATTCCTGGGAAAAGTACTCCTATTTATAACTGAGTTTCTAATTGACTTTTTCATATAGTGAATGACAAAGACTTTGAACAGGGAAACTGTTGGTGAGGCAGAGCGGCATGATAAAAGGCAGTATCATAACACAACATTTTACACCCTCCAATTCTGAATAATTCCATTTAAAGTCCAACTAATACTGAAACTAACAACTAATCCCTAGGTGGCTAAAAAGTTGGTTTCCGCCACTGAGCTGTGAAGCATTTGTCAAATAAAAAAATGTATCAAAAGGTGAAAGCACATTGTATCACTACTACAGTCAAAAATAACGACTGCTTCTATATTAAGGGCAGCAACAAATAAAAAGCATGGTTACTTATCTGCTTCATAAACAGTAATCAGGTGACTCCACTGCAGATAATAAGATGTGTTGCTGCATACCCTGAGTTCTCTGAATACCCAGGTTTGTTATGGGAAAATGAACCTAGACTGTGTATTCCTTGTCCTGCTGCAGCACTAAACGCAAATTACAATAATGTTGCTGCCCTATACAGTCACGACAGTCTTTTTCTTTAAGTGTACCCTGCCTGTCATGTCTTGAGTTTCACTATCGGCACAGCCTTGTTATTTACTCTTCATTCTGAGATAAGATAGAGTTCTTTATCGAGTTTTGGTTCCATGATGGATGGCGGAAGGTCATAAAATGGAAGGAGAAAAAGAAAAGAGTAGACTACTTGGACTTGTATTTTACCATCAGTTGCTCCATGTTCATAGCAGTAGTAATATAGTGAACAGTAGGTCTTTACCTCCCAAAAATCCTTTATCAGGAATCCACAATATATCACACATCTAGAGTATATGTTGTTTATAAAACATGCAATTGAAATCACGTGAAGAGTTCTTATTTTGTCGGGGTTTAGTTTTCAAGTCTTTTTAGTTTCCAGAATGCATTATGCACATTCAGAAATTACATCTTTGTGTGCATGTTTGATACGGTTCTGTCCTAGATGTGTTATCCTGCATCTGTTCTGAGCTTCACAAGCCATATGGTATTGCCATTCTTGCCAATTGTACCTGTGAAATATGTAAATTGCCAAAACTAATTACGGTGCTCTTTGGGCGCAGATGCTAACAGTTGTTATAGAAATCACTTTAAAGCTTGAATATTTGTTTGGTCCTTGTAATGTGTCTAACGCTGTCTAATCTGCTGCTCTATTTCATGCATAATACAAACCAACTACCAATATAGCTCACAGGCGTCTTTTTTAGTGAAACAGGCTGAACAGATGCTAGACAAGCAATAACTGAGTCTGACTCTAACTGACTTATTTTCTTTTAAATGAAAAATAGCTGAATGTAATTTGGACTGAAACAATGTATGGAGGATGGAAGGTAACCCTGGTCTTTGACATCACTTTCTGCCGTCCCCTTCCCCCAGCTTCTGTTGGAAGCCCCTGCATAGCTTCAGCCTTCCACACTCTTTATTAACAGAGGCTGGTTGGTGTCCTGTTTGCTAATTAAACTGGATTGGAGAGCATGGCTAATTAGCTGACATCACTGTGCTGAAGCCCTTTCTGTTTTCATCACTATCTCCTGGTTGCCTCCAGGTCTTTTGATCAGCTTTCTGCTCTTTCTCTGTTTTTGATCTGTGACTTCACATTTAAATATAGCTGGGATTAGTACCTGGGCAATTTATATAATACATTTAGGGATTAGTTTTAGGACACTGTGCTCTGAAGTTATTGGAAAACTAAACTGATTATTTTTTTACTTTTGATGGAATTTCCCTTGGTGCTCTGTTATGTGTTGTTTTTGTTGAACTTGAACTATGAATACTGGGTACTCCTGTTTATGAAAGTACTGGAAGGAAACTGATGTTGATATTCTAATTTTCCGAACAAAATGTGACCAATATGTAAAGTGAGTAATCTTAGTTGTGTTTGAGAAATGTGTTCTACTGTTGCAAATGTAGGCAACATATCTAAGTCTGCTTCCTTCTTATTATCCTTGTCAAATTAATCAGTGTTAATTGTTTTCATCAGTATGAATGTAAAATTAGCTAACACAGATAACCTCAATCCAGTTGACACCACCCTTCTCTTTAACGGATACACTGCAAACTGATGAACTCATGTCACGACAAACTATTAATTGTTTGCCGGATTATATATAATGGATTAGCTATAAAGAGCCACATGAAAACAGAAAAATATAGATGGTTATCTACTCTATTGCACCGCATGACACAACATCGCTCCCTCTCTGTGGGCGTGACATCAGGGCAATCCTATTGGCTCTTCTAATATCTGTAGCCAAAGGGCAACGCATCATCCAGTCAACATGTACAGTAGCACCCACTGGCTTTGTTTGCCTTCTTGCGTTTAGCCGAGTGACTGACATTATTATTGCTTTTGGCGTCCCCTGCTGTTCTGGTAGAGTAGCGCCACTCAGTCTGTCTTGAATTTTCCATTAAGTCCCAATTAGGCTGTAATAGGCGATACAAGCCACAGGGGTAAACCCTGCCAACCCACAGCTTTCAGAGAGGATGTGTTAATGGACAACATGGTGTGCTCAGTGATGTGTAG
Organism: Pseudochaenichthys georgianus; assembly: GCF_902827115.2. Lineage (NCBI taxonomy): Eukaryota > Metazoa > Chordata > Actinopteri > Perciformes > Channichthyidae > Pseudochaenichthys > Pseudochaenichthys georgianus. The sequence continues at coordinate 22,362,686 of NC_047503.1, read as the reverse complement.
TCAGGTACATTCATTTAAAGGTTCAATTTTCTGCACATTACACTGGCCCTAATGAATCTGTTATTAGCACCTTTAAAATCAGTCAAAGCTGACTAAACATAATTCTGTTAGTTGTCTTTATATGATTACTTATTTGAGTAATTTATATAATAAACATACCATATTTAGTATGAGATGTGTAACTAGTCTATTTGATTTGCTTGAATATCTGGAATACAACAACAATCGGTTTCAGCTGCACTTTGTGTTTGCATTAGACCTGTCTACAATTATTTTATTACCAATTCATTGTTAGTTTTATAAAAAAGTGAAAACATTTCCATCCAAGTTTCTCAAAGGTGATTTTAAATGTCATGTGTTGTCAGTCCCTGTTAAACATTAGCATCGACAAGATAGCATTATTATTGTAACTACGTTTACATGCTGACAGTATAATTATTTTCTTATTGTTATGCTAATTACAATTTTACAGAAGTGCTGCCATGGTTGTAGATAATTAAATCCGTTTGAGTGTTGGTCAGAATAAACAGCAAGTTGAAGGCAGTTGTTTTGCTACTTTTTGACAGAGTTAATCCTGCAATTTAAAAATACATGTATATTTGTATCATAACTACAAATAATGACTGACACTGCACAAACAAGAACTAAACTTGAGGCGACACACTCACTTTTTTACACAAAAGCTATCATTTAGACAAATCAGAAGGGCAAGTGTCAGTTGTCACAGTTCACCACTTTTTAGATCCACACACTTTTTAGATCCACACAGCAAGTCGAGCAGCTCTCAAAGCTTGAGGAGATTTTTGCTGATTCAACACTATCACCTCTGTCGGCCTGTTATCATTATGTCTTTTTGTTGTAACTATTTGATGTAATCTCTCAACATTTAAGCCATGTTCCACCCATCAAAAGCTGATATGACAGTTTATAAAAATCCATGATCCATGTGCAGCTGTATATGGCTCTTATTCGCCATCGCTCATTCATGTGTAGATGGAGGGAACAAAGCAAAGGGGGTGGAGGGCAAAAAGATAATCCTTCAGGATCAGCTGTGTGTGGGAGGACATGAGTAAGTGCAGCTGGTGCAGCCTCTCTCTACTGTCTGCCTATCTCTCCATGTCTTGTCCGTCTCTCTCTGACACACTGACTGCTGGCCTGTGCACTGTGTGGTCTGGGCTGCTAATTGGAAAATGTGCACTGTATGTGATTATGTAATATGCTCTCTCCATGATTTGCCAAAATGTCAACAATATTTTGGGCATTGTAGCTGACACTGAATACAAGTGAACGTATTATTTGGAAATGTATTCTGCACAGGGGTTATCAATTGTTTTGTTCAGACCTACTGTCAAAACTAGATCCAGAATACAGGCTCTGTTTAACCCCCTAGTTTAATTCATTCAAGTCAGTAATCATACTGCATACCTGACTGATTATTTGTTCAGCAGATTGCCTCAGCTGTATTATTTATGTTTACTGTGCGTTGTGAGGGAGGAGTTAAATGCTCTTAAGATGATGGATATCTTCGATAAGCCGACCATCAGCATCTTACTACTAATGCAGAAGACCTAAAGGCGGAGACATGCTTACTGAGTTACTTACTTACTTGAGTTTTTGAAATGTTAAACTTGATTTCTTTGAATAAAATACTTTAAGTCCTGCTATTAAACGTTAGTATCAGGATAAACATTAGTATGTGATTTGAAATAAAGTGTTGCTAATTTAAAAATGTCTGATATATTCATAGGCATAAAAAGGATGCTTTCAGTGTCCTTAAGCATTAAATTAATATGTCCACAGATGGTTTGTGTTGTGGTTAATGAAGTGTGATGATTCAGTGATTACTTAATCAGGGCAGAGATTTTCTGTATTTTAGTCAAGTCATCTTCTCTCTTTTTTCAATTTTAGGTAGAGGCCACGGCAAGCTGCGTTTATTTCCCTAGTGTCCAACAGTGTGTTTGTGGTAACTGGAATTTGTTCAGCTCTGTTCAGTTCAGGCCTTCATATACATGTGTGGATGGCTGAAAGACAAACAAAGGAAGCCTTTCCCTTTGTCCTATAAAGTTTAAAGCCTCTGTAGACTGCTCTGTTGCATAAAGGCCCTTACACACAATGGCCCTGACACACCTACCCGATTTTGGGAGTCAGAGGCAGTCGGGCATTCGCGGCGCCCTACTCAGGTTGGTGTGTCCCGCACGTTCCGCACCGTCGTCTCTTTACGGCACATTTTCACACCTCCCGCGGCCAGTCGGGACAAATAAATCACTCTGATTGGCTGTTCAGCGAGTCAGTGCATGAGAAGTGAAGCGGAAGTGAGGGACCAAAACAAACTATTAAGAAGGCACACACAGACGGTTGATCTTTTTCATTTTCATCTCACCCGGACGCAAGAGTTTCTTTTTTATGTTTACATGTTTTCGATCGACGAGAGAGAGTGAAAATGGAACCCAGAGACGCTATTTGTTGTTTGTTTATATCACGCAGCCTGTTCTTCTCGTCTGTCTTCCGGTTGTTGCCTCTTTTGAATGATGAATACACACTACCGCTGCCTGCTGGTAAGGACAGTTATTGCCACTCGTCAACTGAAGTCTTTGCGGTGTGTTCGTAGGCGGGCGGCGTAGGCGGGCGACGCAGGCGACGTAGCGGACGTAAACGTCGGGACGCCTTCGGTGCGCATTCTTTGGTCTCAGGTTGGTGTGTAGCGGCTTTAAGACTACAGACCAGTGTCAAGCTGACTGGAACAGCAACATTGATTATTGTGGCGCCACATAGTGTAATACTGTCAGTCCTCACTGAGATATATGCCATGTTGCTCACCTCATTAAAGATTTATTTATCCTGGGTCAAGCTCTTCTTATTCATGTCTTATTTTATTGCTCAACATACAGAAGAAAAGTGTTTCTCGTTTCCCGGTAGAATGAAACTGAAAGAAAGACAGGTGTTCTTTCAAATAGATTTGAAAGTGCATTTGAAAAAGGGACTAGCCTGGTTAATGTTCCAAATGCAAATCCACTTAAACAGATTCCAACTCTGAGAAAGATGTACAGTACAGCACAATTTGAGAATGAGCAGGGAAGCTCTTTGTTCTGTGCTTGGAAAAGTGGCAATTCTCCAGTTTTCAGAGGAGAGTGCTTCATAAGCCGCAGGTTGAGTGCATGAGATGAATGAATGCACGTCAGGGGCCTTACTTCATAGTGTATATTTTAAATGGCACTGCCATCGATCTGTGTTGTGACACTTACCTTCAAGAGGAACTTCAATTTAATTACAGTCCCATTCACCATACTTCAGGTATACACATGTATCATGCTGTATGTTTGCATTAGAATACATAATAAAACAGGCAATAACTGGTTCTGTTTGCTACATATCACATACAAAATGTTTTGTCTTTGAACCCAGAGATATTTACTTAAGGCACAGATGCTATTGAATTGCAAATTCAATAAATGTCTTATCTCACCAACCAAAACACTTTCTGCTGGGGAGTTGAATATTTCACTTCTCATTACTCGTGTTTATCCTTCATCTCTGCCTGGTTGTATGGAAATGTTACTGTTTTATTCATATTGGATCCCATATTGTCTAAATGTATGATGGATGAAGCCCCAGCCAATGGTGATGAGTACCTGATTAAAAACAAGGGCTCTGCATTTGCTTCAAACTAGAAAAGCAAATTCTCTGGAATAACAAGTGCCAACAGAAGAGAAAGGTTGTTTTGTTAGTGTGTGATTGTAAGTGTCAGTAAAAGTACCAGAAGGGAGGTGTGCCACAGATCACAAAATTAAATGAGACTGAACAAGGTTGTCTTTGATCATATCATTTTTCAGATCAGCAACGACAAGTTAACAACAGGACTTAAATGATCTAACTAAAAACGAATTTTAAAAGAAAGTGACTCAAAGTTGAAAGAATGATATGTGATCTGTGTGGCAGTAAACATCTGCAATAAGAGGTTTTAGCCTATTTTACATCCTTTAAAATGCTCACGTAACCACCATCAAAACACATTTAACACTTTTGGAGAATTGGTGATAAAATATGAACCATCCTCGCCAATAACTATTCTCACATATTTTTGAAGGCATTTTATTTGGTGGTGGATTACAGGAGGTGATACGTTTTGCTCTGCTTATTACGTAAACATGCAAATAGATATCTTGTCAGAACAACAGAAAATAAAACCAATTATGGAGCACTGGACTTTTATTCTGCATGTAAACAGTGTTACATAGCAGGAGTCAAGAAAAGGTGTATTGTCCTTACAAAGACATTATTCAGCTTTGTGCAAACAGCCACTTTAGTACCCAGTTACGCACACTTGTTCAGAGCTCTGTGCAATAAACTCTAATGTGTTTTTTACAATGACTATCACAGGGCTTAAAGAGAGCCTGGGGCAATGAACCGCAATAACATAGAAGCCAATGATGAATGAAAAGCTCCAATGACTTTGATTACTAGATTTACACATAAGTGCAAAAAACATTTACTGGATGGCCAAAAGGAAAACCATACATGAGGTCGGTGGCACTTTATTATTTGTCCCGCACACACATTATTATATAGTATAATGCAGTTTTGACAGTTGCTATTGAGTCGTGAACATTAAAAAGAAATGTCTTTGCAGTGGGGAAATAACTGATAATATTTCAGAATATAATTGTCCGGGTAATGTGGAATACGTCATAGATTTATTTTTGAGTAAATGAGATGAATCATGTAATTTAACTTTAATTTAATTTGTTGGTGCTCTTGAATTGAAGCCCATTTAGTTAAAACAACTCCATTCTCATGTGATCAATGAGACACCAACACAATGGTTACATTGTAACTCATGATAACTCTTTAAAAAAAAAAAAAGACGAGAAGTTGTAATTGCGGTCAGTTGGCATCATTAATGAATGTCCGTGACGAACAATAGCCTTTGAAGCCGTAGGTTGATTTGAACTTTGATTTGAGTAGCTGTGTAATTAGTTAGACATGTGTGGGTAATTAAAAGATTAAGGGCTTGAGAAAGAAAATGAAATACACTACCCTTACCTTTGCTTTCATTGGTGTATGTTCACCTTAACAAATACGTTATATGTGTGTTTCCATTACTTTAGAATCAGCTCTTCCTATCTCCCTCACAAAGTCTGCCATGTTTCTTCAGCAGTGCAGGACGGACAAAGAAAACTCTTGCTCGAGAAAGCCTTTTGTGTTGAAGGCCGCTGCAGTGAGACATCCTTTTAAAACTGTTGTAATCATGGCCATCTGCCACCTGAATTTCATAACTACTGAAGTAGCATTCTGGTAAGGATGGCCAAGGAGTGAGGTGAATGTCCTGAAAGACACCAATGTGCTACCGTTGCTTTGCACTCACTGGCTTGTTATTGCAGTCTTGTAAAGGGAGGGCTATGCAGAAGAGGATTGAGTCTGTTAGCAACCGCAGTTGTAGATGGCGGTGAATCCTACATATTGTCTCTTTAAGATATTAACACCAGAGAGGAAACTATTTATATCAGACCTTAGAATTTGCCTCTCAGGACTTCCATAGCCTGTAATTAACGTAGATAAATAGCATGAGCTGTTGGTGCTGTAACTAACTGATGGGTAATTGCTTTACTTCTTCAATCATGTCGTCACTTCAGGCTTTTTATGGCTCTTTTTTGTCTTTTATATTCTTCCAGGATCCCAGAACGAAGCACAAGTTCAAGATCCACACCTATGGGAGCCCCACCTTCTGTGACCACTGTGGCTCCCTGCTCTATGGCCTCATCCACCAGGGCATGAAGTGTGACTGTGAGTACTTTATGTTTTACCTTACCTGGTTTAAAATCCAGCATTCTTTCTATACAGATTTTATTAGTGATAGCTCATAATTTGTAAAGTACTGGAGGGCCTAAGTTGACACTTGAACGCTTCCGAAGGGAAATGAAACCAGCACTGTTCTGTTTAGGGTCAATGAGGCATAGCATATATCGAACAGTAATGGTTTACTATACTGTAAGTGGCTCTACAGATTATGTTCCCTTTTGGTAGCCACTCATCATCAGTGAAAAAAGCATATTGTTCCTCTTCAGTGAAGATAATGGTCCTTTCTGTTTCCCCTCCTTCTTGACTTTCACTCATTAAAATCTCACTTTGTCTATTTCCAGTCTGCAGCTATGTCCCTGCACCCTGAATAGGCCTGTTAATAGTAGCTTTGCCAAGCCTTTATTAATATCCCTTCCTCACTTTCCTTCCCTTTTTAATCTGGTTTTAGTCGATTAGTCTGAATGCCTTACGAGCTCCTACATACATCATCCTCCACCTGCTACAGACCACCAGTTACACAGTCTATGTTAATGCCTAATGATGGCTCCAGGGTGTACATAAATAGAGATGTGGAGCGGCAAATTATTTTGGCAGATGAATTGCACACTTAATCACACCACAATAAGATTGCACTGTAGTATTTTTAAGCACTGGTGAGCAACAGGACTGTTACAGTGATACACACAAAATACATAGTTCTTATAGAGAATAATGTAGAAGCATACCCTTTTTAGAAATATAGTATGCATTTACCTGGTTCAGTCGACACATATACCATAACGGCCTGACGTCACAGGGCTAAATCCCAACGATAACCCCGTTATCTCTTTTTTCACACAGCTTTGCAAGAAAAATAACAACCTTTAATATTGTGCCAAAAATGTATGATACATGGAATAACATTTTAAATATGTCTTTATATACTGCAGGTAAAGCAAATCTCGAGGATTTTTAAGCAGCATACTGCATGTGTACATCAAGCCATAGGGTGGCAGACATAGCTTTTATCAGAATCATAATATAGGGTTTATTGCTGCTAGGATTTTCATTTACAAGATATTGCCTTCCTTTTTGGTATATATTTTAAACATATACAAGGAAATGCAAAAAACAAACAAGCTACTACAAAAGTCAAGATGATGAATATCGAATAGAAAATACAAATATCAAACAAACACAAAAACAAATATGTTCAATAAAACTATTGCGAGATGTTTGATATTATGTTTGATTCAATACAGATATTTACATTGTGAATCTTCATTCAAGTGCATAACATTATTTGTCCATTTATATATATATATCAGTTTGGTTTTGTTTGTCCATAACGGTAATATTTATGTATATTAAGATTTATTCAATAATGTTTATTTGTCTCCTCTTCTCTATCCCTCCAGCCTGCGATATGAATGTCCATAATCAGTGTGTGATGAACGTGCCCAGCATGTGTGGAACCGATCACACCGAAAGGAGGGGCCGTCTGTTCCTCAAGTGTGAGGTCACTGACGACAAGCTGCAGGTCACAGGTAGGCTTCACAACCACCATACACTCAGTCTGGTTGTAAAATGCAGGGTGTTGTACTTGGATTGGTTGTTGTGTGTATATGTTCTTGTGTGTTAGAGTATGTCAGGTAGGCAAGGATGAGGGTGAATGAGGTCCAAATTCAACCCTTTGCTCTTTTTTGTTGAAAAACTTGACTCTCTAATTGCACACACATTCACACCCTATCCCCTGCTGCCATTACATCTGAGTCGATTCTTGATCTCCATTAACTCTGCCTTCACCCTGTTTGTGCTGCAGCGAATCCAACTTCAACTGCATGGCTGGCCTTGTGACTATCAGCTATTGGTATGCTGCAAAGGAAATTCCCTTTTGGTGCACAGGTCTTCATTATAGTGCAGCTCAGGCTAAACATTCTCCTTTAAGAACAGATTCACAGTTACGACACTTGCCAGGCAATCCTGATCCAAATCTGTATCTGCAGTGGTGGGTGGTCCGCTGTGTGGGCTTCCTGTTGTTACCATTTTTAAACAGTCACGACTTGCTTTATGTTGGCTGGAGTAGCCAATGTAACTGAATTGTCTCTGCAAAGCAAATTAAGTGTTTGATATATTAATTTATGTCTCACTACACAAAGCCAGGATCTGAGCACTCTTTTTGTGAGTGGGGTTGTGGCTTTAAAATTATCCGTCTCAACTATTATTCATAAGCTATTCTACATGATCCATGTCAGACGTTTTAATTACAACAGCCTCCAGGTTTCAAAGACACACCTGTCCTTTGCCTAAAGAGCCCGAACAGGATGTAATGAGCTACTATAAATAGCATTTATTTAATGATTATAATCAATAGTAGTGTAATATTTCAGAGACTTTTCACCTCCTTTAGAAATCGTCTCACGTATCGTCCACACGGTTCCGTCACGTTGAAGCTTGCCGGTGGGCGACCAATCACATGAATCTCCCGCCCCGGACACACAAGCACGCGGTTTGATTGGCTAGCGTTTGTACTGGCATATGATTTGATTGGCTGGCACTTCCGTCGACGCTTGAAAAGTGGAACTTTTCTCAACGTTCGAAGCGAGCAACGGAGGCAAAGCGACGGAACCACAATGCAGTTCTGCAAAGCTTGACGTCACCCCATTCAAAGTGAATGGGAAGCGTCTCCGTTGAAGCACGCAACGGAACCGTGTGGACGTACCGTTACAGCAATTTGTTAATATTGTCTAAACAGCCTAAAAAAAAAGAGTTTGTCTTAAAGTAGAAGACACATGTCATGTCTTGTCTTCAAATTAATGTTTTTTTTAATAAAGATTCATGTCTCTGTAACACAATCTACTAGGGGTGTAACGGTTCACAAACATTTCGGTTCGGTACGTACCTCGGCTTTTAGGTCACGGTTCGGTTTGGTATGTTTTCGGTACAGCAGAAAAAATTATCACAAAACATAACATATATATATATTTTTTTATTATTATTAAACTGTGAATAATGTATTCACTCAAATAAATACAAAATATAATAAAATAAACATTAAGGTGCAGCATTTCAATGAACTGAAATAATCTGTATTTGAACTTTACTGTACTAGTACCTGAGAAGCCAGTTTGACATTAGGACTTGCTCGTCATTGTATTTTCATGTTTTTGTAAAGAAAAATTAATTTATCTGTTAATTCCTCTTTTGCATGCCTTTTTCTAAATCAAAAACAATGTATGACACAAGCTGTAGGCTTTATTATATTAATGAAAAAATATAGTCATTGATTTTGACAGTTCAATGGCTCATTGGTTTACAAATATAGAGACATTTTCATGCATAATAGGACAAGTGTAAATGATGTGATGTTATGAGTAATTGGCTTAAAGATGTGTGTGTGTGTGTGTGTGTGTGTGTGTGTGTGTGTGTGTGTGGTGTGTGTGTGTGTGTGTGTGTGTGTGTGTGTGTGTGATGTGTGTGTGTGTGTGTGTGTGTGTGTGTGTGTGTGTGTGTGTGTGTGTGTGTGGTGTGTGTGTGTGTGTGTGTGTGTGTGTGTGTGTGTGTGTGTGTGTGTGTGTGTGTGTGTGTGTGTGTGTGTGTGTGTGTGTGTGTGTGTGTGTGTGTGTGTGTGTGTGTGTGGTGTGTGTGTGTGTGTGTGTGTGTGTGTGTGTGTGTGTGGTGTGTGTGTGTGTGTGTGTGTGCGTGCGTGCGTGCGTGCGTGCGTGCGTGCGTGCCCGCAGCAATGGATTAATGTCTTTGTGCAAAACACAGTGGTATTAAATGACATAGCAATGGCTAATACTTCATTCTTTCAATACAAACTGGAGATTTAGCTTTTTTCATCAGTGCTCGCAAACGGTTACAGTCTACCAAGATATATTAGAGAGCCTAGCTCTTTTGGAAATGTTATACCACTTAAAACTCTTTAACCAACCTTTTTTCTAGCGGTACTTATTTATGTGCATGGCCTTTTATGCCCTTTAAAACTTTGGTTTTACCTAGTTTAAATGTCTTTTTATGCCTTTTAAAATGTAATTTTACAAATTGTAAATGGCTCGCTTTTTTGCAATGCAAAGCACTTGTATATCTCACGCTTATATATCTATATGTTTTCAGTATTTTATTATGTTACCTGTTTTTATTTAGTTTTTAATTGTATAACGTTTTTATACAATTATTGAAACAAAAGTAATTGAAAATGAAGTGTGCTCACTGAACATTGCCCAAACAATTTACATGTTATGGTCTTATGAGTGAGGCTTTTTTTTTGGAGGCATACTGTAAATCCCCTGGCTGTTGGTGCATTAGCACATCTGTGACGGCAAGGAGCTGACTCATTCTTATTCAACGTGCTGGCTGACAGGGGTCAGTGCTTTACAAGACCCTGAAAATGAACATTACTGACTTATGAAGCTTATCAATGTATCCGCACAAAGAACACAGTGTACTGTAACAGGGAGGTGGTGCAACACAGACACCATGATTGGTGATGACTATCATATTATATTGATATTTGCTATTCTTATCTATTCAAAAGCAAATGTTCACAAACTAGTTTACTTTTCCTGATAAGGCTTTTCCTTGAGTTGCTGTAAATACATATCTAGGTCTTACAATAGTTAAATATTAAATATGAAGCCCCTACAATGTTTTACGGCACAGTGTTGAAATACCTAAACAGTGACGGCAGTTCAAACACACCCGAGCCATATTGAGTTGGTCAAATAATGCACACATATTTATTCACGATTTTAGGATGAGACCATCTATTCCCCCTCTCCATCTTATGTAACATATTTCTTTCTCAAAGGCAGAGAATCTGTTTAAAAACATGTCCTATATGCACAGTAAATATAGTTTATTCTGTTTATACATTCGACTTGTATACAAATTAAAAGGCTTGGGCTGTATTATAACATTTAGAGGCAAACAAAAGTTCACTATTATAGGAATACAACAAGATAACTGCATTTTAAGGCTAAATATTACATAAAGTGACATAAAGCATAACAAGACATTATACCGATGACCGGGAAATAATATCAAAAGCAGCTCTATTGTCCTGCTTCTCCCTCCATCTCGTCTTTCATATTCAGTCTCATGTGCTCTGAATAAATTCAGCAACTCATAATATCCTGCTGAATAAGATGGAAATATTAACAATGACCCTCTTCACACCATTGTTGGCTGTATTTTCTAAAGAACCAGTCCAAAATTGATTTCATTTTTTCTTGAAGTGTGAACTTCTGTACACTGCTGTCAAATCATGATAATGATGTACTTTACAGTGTGTGCAAAAATGGATGCATGGGCACTCATATACACATGCAAGTGTATACCAGGGACAGGAAACCACCAGTATCACCTGCAATCATTCTGGCTCTTGGCCCTGTGTGGCACATAGCATACCCGATTGACAAACAGCCATGTTATCATTTGCATGTGTTTCTTTGCGTATGTGTGTGTAGGCGTGTGTATAAAACTGCTGTACCAGCACTACCAACCCACTCAGGCCAGATTGTATCATAGATTACATTAGCTGCTGTAGACGCTGTGTAGACGGCTTGCCAAACACAATTTGTATTCTGCTGGTGAAGAGTTTGCAAAGACCAGGGTGCAGCGGATGGCAGTGATATTTTACTAACTCTACTCTTGAGTTTAATCATTTACTGCTGACGTTACATAAAAAAGTCCTTGAATAAACACATTTGTTGCACGAATGTTGAACCCAGATAATACGTCATTAATAATAATTTTTTGAAGTGAAACAAAATGTTGTTTTTTCAAATCACAATTTGTATGTAACTTGCCAAACACTGTTTCTAGTACTTGCTCTGAAACAAAGATGAAGTTGTTGTCTTTACACTCATACTGGTCTCAGATTACTTGAATCAAATAAAGTTTTAAAATATTTGGTCAGAATCAAAAGCACATGTTCTTAAAAACCATCCAACCCCCTGAACCAAATCCCCATTGTTTCCCTAATCAGTCACGACAACATACATTTAAGAATGATCTCACTGTGATTGAAATGAAACAAGGGTTCTCTTTTGTCGAAACAATTTAATACAATATATGCTATACATATTGTGTCTTCATTTATAAAGGGGATTTCAAAACAACCATAACAAAGTGCTTCGCAAACAAGAACATAAAAGAAAGCTGGAGAGCAAGTGTGTAACAGTTAACAGGTCATTCTCAGAGTGTAGTGGGAGTTAGAAGCTCAGCTATAGCTCAGTGTTATAAAAGCAGGACTTTAAAAGTCAAGAACAACATTTGAGCTGGATTGAGTGCAAAATAATTTCAAGAATCCCTCAAACATCCCAAACATCAACTTGGAGTGAAGATACTCCAATTTCTTTTTTGTGATTCACCAATGGCCAGACAAAAAATGTTAAACAGGAAGTGACATAACTGCCAAGGGAGGCAGCTGTCCTTTAAACCCATACATGGACCCACGCATGAACTCTAACCACCAAGAGAGACAGACAAACAAACATTCTGGCAAAAGCACTCAAGATGGCTGAATTAAACAAGGAGTTACAATGAAACAGAAAGCTTGTTTGTGCAGTTTCTAGATAACATGTGAGTGTGTGTTTTTGTCAGTGAGCGTGAATGGCAGTGCTAAGGAGACAAAACAAGTTCTGTGTCTGAACCCAGCCCGCTGACCTCTCTCCAGCTAAAACACAGCCCTCTGTGTCCGTTGGTGCTGAGGAGGCCTCCCTCCTGTTTGTTTCTGAAACCCTATTGTTCATTGAATCGGTGCAAATATTCAGAGTACACTTGGGACAGGGCATTTCTGTAATTGAAGTCCATTTTTGTATTCATAGTTAACCTCAGATGTGTGTAGGTGTTCAAGTTTGTGCACAAACCTTTGCCGCATGCAGGTCCTTTGGGAGTGTGAGAGACAGTGGTAATAATTACATTTCCGTTTCGATCCCTCGTTGACTCACCAAGTTCTGAAGAAAATGCTTGTTTAACAAGTCCTCTGCTCTTCCGCTCACTTTGCTCGGCTTCCACCTTTTTATTGGATTTTTCTTCTTGCCTCAATGTCCAAATGTGTTTTCCGTACTAATGCTGCTGTCGGTGTCGATGTGCTTCATTATGTAGGAGCAGTGGAGGTGTGTGGCGGTCAGATTGGCGCTCAGATAGATTTAGATGTAGGTGGATCAGGGAAGCTAGATTTGACTTTTGCACCTTCTGGAGGAGTAGCAGCCTTTAACAGTCAAAGACAAACATGCACTCTAAACACTGTTACTAGCTTCTGGCTGATGCAGCTATAGCAACGATCTACCTCGCGCTTTTGGAGGCTATTTTACGGCTACTTTTGATATATAACTATGACTAAATAAAAACTGAAATGTAGAAAGTACTACATCATAAATATGTATTAATCGTGCAGTTACATTGGAGTAAAAATGTCTATCCAAAACTGTAATTATAACTGTTAGTGTCTGCAAACTCGCAGGTAGAAATCCATAGAGAGTATATCGGAATGATCTGCAATACAACCGCAGATTTAATCTAACTGCTCTGATAATAGATTGCATTCAACATGTGTCTAAAGGGATACATTTCCCTATCTGGATAAACTTAAAATATTATACTTAAATGCCTTTTCTCTCAGGGTTGTTAAAAAGCATTTAGGGAAATGTATGAAGCGTACTGTATGCTGTGTTCCCTGACAACTCGGAGGCCTGAGTTCAGTTGAAATGTCAAACTTCTGTCCTCAACACATTCCAGCTGTACCCGCTAAATGTAAACAAAAAACATGACTAACAAATTGATGTTTCTTTAGCCACACACACATGTACACACAATAGAATGTTCAGCAGTGCGTATTATTTGAATCAAATACAGGTTAATACAGTATCCCTAACTATGCTTTTTGGTTGATAGTTTACCATTTACAAAGTGCCCTTTCAGTATTTTGTATGTAAAACTAATTCAAAAGTGGGGTTTACAGTAAATGGATATTCTGAGTGTTCACAAATTGGAATTCTGGTGTTTTATTTAACCTTTTTTAGTACAAGGTTGTTAATTTTTGAGTTTGAAGTTGTCTGGAACACAGCCTTAATAGGGTGTGACAACACATTGTGTATAGTATCCTACAGAGCAAAACTGCAGGTACATACTGTACTGTATGTTTCCCCCTTGCCTCTTTTCACTCTGCTCACTTTTGCATCCAACTAGATCGCCTTATTCATTTCAAGGCTATTTTTGGGTGCTCACTGTAGACAGACTGTGTCAGAAATGAATCACTGCTAACTGGTGGAGAACACCCTTCTCCTACACATCTTTTGAGTTAACCATTTTGGTCAATACATTAGTGAAATGTAAGTTTGTCCACTCCAAGTTATTTAATTCAATAAGTCTTCAAATGATTGATGAATGCAGTGTGTTATGTGCTGCATAAGAGTTTCCCCCTCTTCATAATCGCCATGTTACTGCTTGATTTCCCATTCAGTAACCAAAGGATATCCTGTCTTTTACTGTTGACTCCCTAATTCCAAGGAAGGCAGAGTTGGGCTTGGATCAAGATTATTTCTGGGGTTTTGGATGAAGCCTGAAGGGTTGCCAATTGATAATCACTGGCCAATGCAACTGATTCCGCACTCTTTCTTACAGTACTTTCTATTTCCTAGAAGTGTCTGAGTCATCGTGCAGAAAAGCCAACAGGTTCTTGCCAAGAGAAAATGTACTTAAAATCCTGCTGTTACATTTTCCTCATCAATCAGTCCTAAGATGGAACAGCTGACGGCACTTGTGCAAGTCAATGCCAGCACTTTCCACTGCAGGGACAGCAGTGTGTCGTAATGTTCTGTCGGGACCTTTGTGATTAAGAAATAATCCAACAAAATCGAATGTAATTATAAAAAATACATTATAATTTAAAAACAATCTGTTATGCATTTGATTTACCCTTCTGCAGTTCATGTTCAGTTCCCATTATGCTAATTATCCATTATCTTATAATCCTAATACTCCTGTGCCCTTCATCTTTTATACTACTCTTGTCTCCTCTGCTTCCTTTATGATGGTTACATATTACATGTAAGGCAAACAGTTTGACACAGCGTTATTCAGAGGTGTTTTCGTGCAGAGAGCTTTCAAAGGGCCACAGATACGCTGAGAGGGTGGAGAGCAAGTCTGGTAGTTTAAGTTGTGTCGACTGTGTTTACACAAGGAGGTGAAAAACAAATATGGCTGGCCTCGTTTTTGAGGTGGGGTCACCTAATGTCAGCTGAAGACAAGGCTGTGTGTGTTTGTCTGTGTGTTTTCTCAAAAGTCTTGAAAGAATGTAGGAATGACTGCAATCAAGGGGCTTGGTTAAAGTATCACTGTGCGCCCTCAGAAAAGAAACATTGGGACGTTGTAACATCAACACACAGAAGCATCTCACAGCTTGTACAGCGCTCACACACAGTTACTGAACAAAACAACAACATTGAGTATTAACCTCTCAAAGATCAGACTGACTTAGATTGTGATTGATGAAAATGTGAAATGTAAAAAAAGAAATCACTTATTGCATATTTGGATTTGAATTATAATCGATATATACAATTTAATATTGAGAAAAAGCTATATTGCCATGATATTTAAAAAAAGAAAATGTTTATCGTCCTGAAGATATAAAACAAGTGACCTCATCATTCTGCTACTGTATTACCCACCTCTTTTAGATGTTCTCCATGATATATAGACCCTTCTTCTTTCTTTGTCTCTATGGAGCTCATGCAGCTAAACCTTGAACATGTGAAATGTAAAAAATATAAAATAAAAAAATCACTAATTGCAATCTTGTCATATTTGGACATTTGGATTTTAATTATTAGTGATCTATACAATTAGATATTGAGTAAAAGCTATATGGCCATGAAACTATTTACACTTTCTGAGCAGAAACACGCAAAAAAAAAGTGTGATTGTTCTGACCAATCCTGAAGATGCAAACAAAGTGAGCTCCTCATTCTGCTTCTGTGGTACCTACCTCCTTTAGATGTTCTCCATGATATATAGCCCCTTCTTCTTGCTTTGTCTCCATGGAGCTCATGAAACAGCTGAGCCTTGCTGCGGTGTGACTTCTGCTTCCAGACTCCCAGAAGTCGTGTCATTGGTATTCCCAATCTGTCGTCATGCTGCGGCACCCTCTTCTCAGCATGTTGCAGGCTGCCTTCTTGCCACATTAACATACAGTATGACTCTCCCTTCCAGTGCTCTGCATACTTCCGTCATGCTTGGCCTTTCCTTCTTCTTCTTCTTTTCTTCGTTCTGTTTGATTTTGCAAAACAAACATTGATAGAAGTGCTTCTTTATTATCTGCTGATCTTTTTCCATAGAGAAAATGCAAGCATTAATTTGCTAAATAAGGCTGTTAGTGTCGGTGCAGCACTTGAGTACTTATCCCAAGTCATTTCAATCTGCATCATAATGAGCGTTCTAGTTGATGTGCGGTTTACCCAGCTTTCTGTCCCCAGAGTCAGAACTAAACATGGAGAAGCAGCGTTCAGTTATTATGCTCCAAATATCTGGAACAAACTCCCAGAAACCTGCAGGTCCGCTGCAACTCTGACTACTTTTAAATCCAGGCTGAAGACTTTTCTTTTTGTCGCTGCTTTTAATTGAACTATTCACATCTTAAACTGCACTGTAACTTTTATCCATGTACTTTTTCTTTTAATGTTTAATTGAACTATTCACATCTTAAACTGCACTGTAACTTTTATCCATGTACTTTTTCTTTTAATGTTTAATTGAACTATTCACATCTTAAACTGCACTGTAACTTTTATCCATGTATTTTTTCTTTTAATGTTTCTTTTATTAGCTTTTCTTTTTAATGACTGATTTTAAATGCCATTTTCTTAATGTCTTTGGTTTTTTGTAAAGCACTTTGAATTGCCTTGTGTTGAAAAGTGCTATATAAATAAACTTGCCTTGCCTTACAGTCCAGATATGAGATAGGAGCAACCTGTATTAGAGAGGTGAAGACGCTCTTATCTTACCTATCACTGCTTATCTTCTTTCCAAAAATTGGTAAAACTTTGTATAGTTTGCAGTAAATGTGTTGGAAACTTCACTGAGAGCAGCATTCTGGATGTATGTGTGGAAATGGTATTACACAAAGCTGAACACACAATAAACTGTCATTAATGTTATGTTTGGTAGGTGCTCATGTGGCTGAGATTTGTTTTCCTCCTTTTTTTAGGTTAATTTGAGCCGGAAGATGGTTGGATAGGACATAGTTCAAGTTGGTTTCTTTGAAGACAGTGTTTGAACCTTCACTGCTGTTTGCATGCGAGCCAAGATAGTTGTGAAGTCTTGTATCCAAGCAACCATGGGCCCCCACACATGCCCCTGTTTGCTTTGTCCTGTGTGTGTTTCTGTCTGTCTTTGAGCATAGGCATGAGTTTCTTAACTCTCTTTCACATAGATACATCCAATATACTGCACTAACTGACTGAATTTATAACGTTTTTTTATTTCAACACAATTTGACCTTGAAGAAAGGAATTGTCGGAACCACAGAGATTGTGAGGTTATGGCTCTGCAGAACATCTGAAAGGAGTTAGGACTACACACACATCTTGTTTTGTTTATGTGCCAGCCAAGCCTATTAAGAGAGTCTAGAATGCCCCCTACTGGAGACTGGAAGTACAATTTGCAACAAGCCTTAGAAAACTAAACTTCATGGTCTTGTGTGTACAAAAAAAACCACATCATCCTATGATTAGAGGAAACTTCAAAATCAGCCTCAATGCACTTTATGGAACCCACCATCCTAGTGTACATCACTTTTAGGCTAGGCAGGCATATTTATGTAAAGGTCCCCTATTATACTGTTTTTCATCAATATATTATAGCTCTCAGTTATATACAATCATGTCTCTGAAGTGTTTTGCTCCAAATACCAAACAGATCATCGTAGCATCCCATAATCCCCTCTGTTTCAGCCCTGTTTCAAAAGTGCTGATTCTCTGTCTGTTACTTTAGATGAAAATAAGGAGCCACTCCCCACGCCCCTCTGTGAGAGATTTGGTTAAAAAGAACACAATGGTGCTCTAGAGAAGATTCAGGTGATAAGGGGGGGGGGGGGGGGGGGGGGGGGGGGGTACCTTGGTTGGTGATTGGCTAATGGTTACACAAGCCAAAATCTGATCAGCTCATTTTCAGACAGGTTTCTATAGAAATGGATCAGGACAAAAGTGAGTGAATATTTTTTCCTGAAACTTTCAGAATGTCTTTACACATGTTTATGTATAAAAGACATGAACACGTGGATTTTGCATAATAGGTGACCTTTAACACAAACACATCCCCAGTTGCAATTCAAAGCTCTTTACAGATGAGCAGATACACATTTAAGAATACAACAAAACAATACAATAACAGATAACAAAAAATATATCAAAAAGACAGAGGGCATTAGATGAACTGAAATAGAACAAAGAAGAGAAAAACACTTTAGTTCAAAGGTTGGACTTTGAAACAGCTGTGAAGTGTATTCCAAAACTGGGCATTATAGCTGAGAGTATTACTAACATATTTATATCCAGTGATCCGAGAGGTCTAGCAGGTGTGTCATGCAGAAAGACATCTGAAATATATGTTGCTCCTGCTCCATTTAAGGATGAATAAACAAGCAACAGTGCTTGAAAGACAATTGTGTTACTTAGCAAAATCCAGCCTTGGGTTAGGGTTCAGAGGTCTGAGGTGGGTTTATTTAGTTTTTGTAAGAAAACCAAGAGCTGTATTTTGTCAAGTCAAAGCTGTACGATAGTCTTTTCAGACCTTTTAAAGTCAACCTTTTTGGATATAAAAGCATGAAAAGTAATTATTTCTTCATCTTTTTTTAACCCAAGGCTCTTAGTTTTGCTACTTTTTGAGATTGTTAAATCATTGCCTTCATTGCAGTGGGCGAGTGCAGGGGTCAGCAACCTTTTTGACCAAAAGAGCCATTTTGCCCCCTTTTCCAAAAAAAATTTTTGTCTGGAGCCGCAAAACATATTTGATAGCTTGATAGCTTATAAAGTTGTATATATTGTTATCTCATAGACAAAAACTACAGATCTTTATTACATTATATAAAACTGTTTACCAATAAACAAAGAACTCTTATAAGGAGAATAACAACAAATACACAGGCCTACTTTAAAATAAATCAACACAGCACTTCGGGAGTCCTCTGCACATTTGAAGAAAATGAATATAATTAAAATGGGCCCACTTTGAAATAAATAAAACATATAGCTGTACCCTAAAAAGAGTTAACTGATTGAATAATGACTGAAGATCGTCAGCTGTCTTCCTCTTCCGTGTCTTTCCTCCAATACGTAAAGGCTGCAGCGCCTTTGAGAACTTCTCTCCACATGTAAACTATACCGGTAAGCCAGCATCGTTTGCTGTGAAAGCATATAACTCGCAGAATGAAACCCTCTGTGTTCCTCCGATACTTTTCTTTTCTTTGATGTATCCATAGTTAGCTCATTGAGCCGGGGGTCAGGCTATTCGCCTGCAAGGAAAGGCGCTGGTGCGGGACCGTAGCAGAATATGACGTATATTTTAGTTGACCTAATTAAAACCGTTTTTCTTTTTTTTGTATGTGTCACAGTATCACCTCAAAATACAAGATACGAAACATTTTCAACCGTGCAACAACATTTAAATAGTCCTACAAATACTTTTATTTTACTTCCTTCTTATTTTTGTCAATAAGCTCAAGGGAGCCAGAGCAGAGGGCTTAAAGAGCCGCATGTGGGTTGCCGACCCCTGGCCTAGGGGGAGATCTGCCTCACATCTCCTGTCTATCTTCAACTTAAAAAACTATCTTTAATAAGATAAAATAAAAAGCAAATGTAAGTACTTTGTAGATTGTCTATGTGGATTTATATCACCCAGGTGGAAATCTGACAGGGTAAGAACAATGTAGGTGTGAAAGTAGATTATGACAAGACATCTAAAGGTGCAAAAAATATGATCGTAACATGAGAACCCAGCTGGTTTCTCAGAGATATAACACACATCAACAACTGTAATGCAGAATGATGACTTTGAGGGACCATTTACTGTTCCATCCAGATGCAAAATGTGAAAACCCTTGTTGCTTTATTCCATTTGACCTCTTTTAGTGAAATGGAACAAACATCGAAGAATTCGCCAAAGAGAGCTCAGTCTTCCCTCCTCTGCTGTGAAGTGCATCCATAAAAGACTGCACTCAAGTGCAAAGACAGTATACAGCGGTTATTTGGTGTGTGTGTGTGTGTGTGTGTGTGTGTGTGTGTGTGTGTGTGTGTGTGTGTGTGTGTGTGTGTGTGTGTGTGTGTGTGTGTGTGTGTGTGGTGTGTGTGTGTGTGTGTGTGTGTGTGTGTGTGTGTGTGTGTGTGTGTGTGTGTGTGTGTGTGTGTGTGTGTGTGTGTGTGTGTGTGTGTGTGTGTGTGTGTGTGTGTGTGTGTGTGTGTGTGTGTGTGTGTGTGTGTGTGTGTGTGTTAATGGAAGATTTTGGGCACTTTTGCATCAACTTCAGACCTATCCTGTGTTAATGCCGCCCGCTCCAGGTTACCTATTGTAATATGACTGAAGGGGCCACATGCAGAGGCTCTAGGGGTCTCCAGGGGGCCAATGTTTAGCTCAGCAATGCAGGCAATAACACCTTTCCTTCAGGGATGCATTGTGTGTGTGTGTGTGTGTGTGTGTGTGTGTGTGTGTGTGTGTGTGTGTGTGTGTGTGTGTGTGTGTGTGTGTGTGTGTGTGTGTGTGTGTGTGTGTGTGTGTGTGTGTGTGTGTGTGTGTGTGTGTGTGTGTGTGTGTGTGTGTGTGTGTGTGTGTGGTGTGTGTGTGTGTGTGTGTGTGTGGGGTATCTCAGGTCTGGCATCGCTCCAATGCTCAGGGCTAATGGAGTGCTAATGTCCCTGGTGTGCCCTTGTTTACTGAACAGCTAAATACAGCAGGAGGAAGAGAGCGCTCGCCTGATTAAGCATGTCACAGCCTGCAATGTTGAATCACTCTTCTCATAACACTTTCTGCATTTGGTCTCTAAATGGTTCTGCATCAATCCCCACGGGCTGTGCCTCGACGTTTGATCGACTTCACCTGTGATTTATTCTATTGATATCCACCTGTTGCTTCAAAGAAAGCTCTTTTATTATCCTGACATACAATACAATTTTATAATTTAGAAACCACAAAGAATATAAATGATAACAATGTGTTCAATCAGCATTACAACGAGGCTAATTTAATCCATCAAGTATTTGTATGGTAATTAGCAGGATAGTATGTTTGGAAGTGTGCTGAATACCTTATTAAGGCAGACAGTGGTGCGAATTAAAAACTGATGTAAACACTATATCAGTGATTCTCACAGTGCAGTTTTTTTTTTTTTAAAGTTTCATAGTTCAACAAACATTTCATATTCTTTGAATAAAGTGAAACACAACACGTTACCCTTTCTTTTGATATGTGTGTCTGTGTGTAGGTGTGAGTGAGCTTGTGTTCTCAAATGCACTTCAAACAAATTACCCCTTTTGTTTTGAATATGCTTCTGATGTTTTGTATAGATACAGTGCTATGTCAAATGATTTCATAGTACATATTCTATGTTTTAAATGTGTGTCTCTATAGATAAACTCATGATTTCCCCTCTTCTTTATTTCCACATCAGTGATTGAAGGCATAAACCTGATTCCAATGGACCCCAATGGCGCGTCTGATCCGTATGTCAAGCTTAAGCTCATACCAGACCCCAAAAACTCCACCAAGCAGAAGACCAAGACTGTCCGCGCCAACCTGAACCCCAAATGGAACGAGACCTTCACTTTGTGAGTAATCCACCTGCCAGCCAGAGGATACACTTCCCTTTACATTTTGACATCACAGGTATTGTGAATGTCAGTAGTAAGTTAAGCGACTACCATTAAGGAAACTTTAAAAAGTCACCCAAATTAATTATTGAATCATTTGAATACAATACTTGACATTTTAAACATCAACATAATGGGTTCCCTCTCTGTGTTGTGTAGCAAGCTGAAGGCTACAGATAAGGACCGCAGGCTGTCGGTGGAGGTGTGGGACTGGGACCGCACCACCAGGAACGACTTCATGGGGGCCCTTTCCTTCGGCGTGTCAGAGCTCATGAAGGCTCCAGTCGCTGGCTGGTAACGCTCAATTCCATGTTGTTGTGCTCCGTGTCTATTTTTTTTAATAACACAAGTTCAGTGAAAGTCACTCAAACTTCACTGTTGTGAAATAATGTTATTGAACACTTGAAGCCTAGATTTTTAATAATATACTTTTTTTTACAATTATTTTGTGTTTTTGTTTTGTGCCTTAGCCAATAAAAAAAAGTTAATTAATTAATCTGACAAAAGCAATATGTGTTATTTTAATGGTACTCCCTAAGCAGTGTTAGAAGAAGAAGAAGCAGAAGAAGAAGAAGAAAAAAATATACGCGCCATTATTAATGTAACCCTAACCCATTTTTTTATAGTAAAACGCAGCTTACATCACAGGTTCCTGAAAACAATGCAACCTCTGAAGCAAACAGTAGTATTAGTTTTGGACTGTGCTGAGGGCATAACTTGTTCTGTAGTGTTTGAGAGGCACAGAAACAGTGTGTCCCAGAGAAGCAAGAGATTCTGATATTTCACCAGTTTACTTGACCGTGTGTATGTCTGCTTCAATGTGTCATACATTGTAAGGAGGTGTCAAATACCCCATGAAACAGAGAAGAGACAGGTTTCCCATAAACCATGTCCAGACCCTATAGGTCAAACCAGTGGAAGATGACAAATGTAGAGTAAAAGAAAGGAAGGTATAGTTTTATTATCTCACAATGTCTTATCTGTATATTTCCATTCTTATTATTTCCGTCTTTTCTTCCAGGTATAAGTTATTGTGCCAGGAGGAGGGGGAGTACTATAACGTTCCCATCTCAGAGGAGGATGACGGGAATGAGGAACTCAGGGAGAAATTTGAGGTGAGAATTGTGCTGAATTAGACTGTCTCTGTTGATGTCTCTGTCTGTTGACTTCTTGTCTAGGATCTGTACATAACTGGTGCGCAAGTGTGCATGCGCACCCCCCGCCAAAAAAGAGCACTGGATCATTTGAAAAAAGGCGCATTTGCGCACCAACATTGAGAGAGAGAGAGAGAGAGCAAAATTAAAAAAATAACACTATCATTTGATGCAATTCCTGTTTAATATGGTTTTGTTGTTGATTCAGGCAAATTGTGGTGAGACTGTTTTTATGAAAACACTTTTCATATTAATTGTATAGCAAGCTGTCAAAAAGATTACATTTAGTAATAAAGTTCAAATGATAGTGTATTATTGTAGTAGTGATTATTATGATCGTCATCCCAACATCTTTAGAATAATCAATAATCAAGTAAAAAAGGTTTTCCTGAACAGCATTGCAAATTGGGAGAAAATCATAACTCTTACATTTAATGCCACCTGCAACACACACACACACACACACACACACACACACACACACACACACACACACACACACACACACACACACACACACACACACACACACACACACACACACACACACACACACACCACACACACACACACACACACACACACACACACACACACACACACACACACACACACACACACACACACCTTTTTCAGCAGGAGGCCACTGATGAGACACAGTTGCCTTTTCCTTCATCCAATTTCCTGCACCGGTGTGTCGGCCCTGCTGCGAGCGAAGCCGCTCTCTTTGTGCTCTTCTGATTGTCTGCCTCTCAGCGGGAGCTAAGGTCTCTTGAAGAGGCTTTTTATTAAAGTTATTTTTCATGACATTTCTGCCACACATATTGGACAGTTCTGGGCAAAAGGAGAAAGAAGGTAAAGGCTGTATCTCAGAAAGGTCATGGTTGATGTTGAAACCAATACAAATCTTCAGAATATATATATATATCATTTGTAAAGGGCGTTCCTGTGCTGTCCATTCAAGGTCCAGTTGGGCCTCACACTGACTCGTATACATAAATGATAATACATGTAAGAAAGAAAAGGTTTAAATTATTTAATATTCCCAGATATATTTGAATATTATTCTTTTTTTTTTAATAGACATATTTAAGTAACAATATTTAGGTTTGTTTAACCTTGTTAACACCAAATTAAAATGAAGCCAGTGATGAATCGACAATGTCATTGTATATCTCCTTACAGGAAGGGAGGATTATGTTAATAAGGTCAGAGAAGAGTATGACCTCCTCTTGCCTTTTCTGCATTTGGTTGTCGTAGTAATATATCTGCAAGTAAATCATAGTTGATGAGATATATATATGTATATGTGAAATATTAGCGTAGATTAGCATAATTATTTTGGGGAAAAGAGACAACACACACAATAAACACAGTTCTCCCAGCCCTATTGTAGTGTGTTCTCTAAAGGATCTATACTGTATATTTTATACAAAGTCCTTAACGGCCTCTCTCAGATATAACACACAGAACTCAAATCCTTTTTTTAACCTGAAAATAATAACCAGCGCACCATGCTGTTGGGTATAACTTCGATAAAGGCAGTGCTTTTATTTATTTTGTTAATACGTTTTCCCCCGGGTCTCCAAAGGTTTCGAGTCACTTGACTTTATTGAATCTTTTATGGACAATATATTTCCTCGAGAAGTTCTCTCCCCTTGTTCCTCTTCATAAACCCCCCTGTGGTTCTCTCCTTTTTTCCCTCAGCCTCCCGCTCCCTCCTGTGTGCTTGGTGAGACCTATACTGTACAAGTGCTTCTTCATCCTGTGTCACGTTGTCATATTTAATGCAAGAGTTTCTCTCTTCCTCTCTCCCCTTCTTGCCCCCATGCTCTCAGGATTGCCATAACTTTAGACTAAAGGTAGCCTTCTCCTCTCATTTCCTCTCTGGTTTCCTTGTCAATCTTTTCATTTCCCTTTTTCCTCTCCTCTCCTATCCAATAGTTGTATTTTTTTTCATCTCTTTTTCTCCTTCCTGAACTCTTTTGATCTCGTCTCCTCGTCTTCTCCTCTCTTGTCCGTCTTGTCGTGGTGACATGTTACTACATTTCTCCTCATGTGTTTGTGGTTCCAACCTATAGATCTATTTTACCAACCATTTGTTCTGTGTGTGAAAAATAAGATAAGGACACATATTAAAAAAGCAAATGTTATTGCTGCAATAAATCAATGTTTGTCCAGGCAAACATTGATATTCATACGCAGCTGATTTGTGTACGTTATTGGACATTTCAGCTTTTCTTCAATATACCCACTGTATACTCTGCGGATCATTAAGCCCTTTGGATAAGGTGAATGTGTGCGTCAAATGAAAGTACATTATTGATTATTTTCTATGTGAATATAAATGGTTAGTACATCCTGACATTGTACTGTTCACAATTCATGGCTATACACTTGTTTACATGTGTGTCTTTGTGCGCTGTACTTGTCTATGGCTCCCTCTGCCTGTCAACATTGTGTGTGTGCTTCCTCACACCATTGCTACTAGAGGTATAACCTGCTGATAGTATTACGTTTACTTATTTTAGGATTTGCTTAAGCCTAACCTGCCTTATTTTCGACCTTTCACCTCACATTCTAATTTTCTGGGATGATTAACTAAAGAAATATTCCACACCGGCAACATATTTGGTTTGATTAATAAAAATAAAACCAATGTTGACCACTAGATGTGAGCATTTAACTAAAGTAGAATGCTATACTGTAGTCAGAATGATGAGCAACTGTTTCGTATGGGTGTGTGTTCGTGTGTGTGCTGTCAAGGTAATACATTTTTGTTTCCTTTTTTTCCCACTCACAAATCATCCCCTTGCTTCTGCTTCTTCTTCATACTAGAGGATTGTGATTTGACACCACCCTAAAATTGTCTTGATGTTCACTCACATTCGTTAATTCAGTTTTTCCTTTCTCCTCTTCAAACCACTTTCTTGGTGGAATACAGGCAGGTCATAATTAATGACATAATTCACATGGTTTTCTATAAACCTATCGCTTAGTGTTAGAGATTATTTTTTCTTTGTTAAAAATTGATAGATTCAGATTTTTCTCTCCTGGAATAGATTTTGAATACTTTGTATGTAAGGTGTGAACATAACAATTGAAGCAGAAGCACTAACTGTTTGGATTAAAATCTGCCCATACCCAATCCATAGATACTAAATAATGTGGTGCACCCCTAGTTTAAATACAACATTATTACTAAATCTTCATTACATTTTCTTATATTCATAAACACTCTTTGAATCAGCCCTCAACGTCCTGCGTTTGTAGATGTCTTGGATGAGTCAGCCCTTTTGGCTTACATTATTTTCCAGTGTACTAAGTGAGTCGGCCATTTTGGTTTCAGGACCAAGCAGTTGTGGAAGACTCTGATCAGGTGATTCTGAGAGGGAGGAAGTAAGGCTGCTGCTCGCTCGGCTCGGTCAGGCTCTTTTCATTGGCTAAAGCTTCCAGGTGTGCTGTGATCTGGTGTGGTCTGCTCTGCTTTGCCTTTCTGTGCTGCACTCCCTGCTTCAGATCAGACAAAGGTGGATGCCATTAACCAAACTAAAGCTGCTCAGCATCGGTTGTCTCGCGTAAAATGTATTTTTATTCAGAATATCTTTTTTAAAGAAAGCTTTGTCTTTCATGAATACATACACTGATAACAATTGTATCAACAAACAGAGAGAAGTCTCAATGAACTGAGGGTACAAGAAAACATCAAATCGTTGTCAAGTATTCCTTTAACTGATTCCTGAAGATGAAATGTGATAAATGTGGGATTATGTGTGCACATGTTTTTTCACTATGTAGTGAAGGCTTCCTAGTTACCTGCACAGATTTGGGGAAGGATCTTCTATAGTGAGGAAGGACACTTAGAAATATAATACCAAATGGTCCTTGCTACAGCAGATCAATAGCATGTGCATGTAGATTGGTGTAGAGGATCAGCATGGTGTGAATAATGGACCTGCCAATCTCGGTTGTGTTCTTGTGCAGACAGGTAGTAGTGTTCCAAAGAGGAGAACAATTAGCTCTTGATCGTGGTTTAGCGTTTAGACTGAACTGGTTTTGTTCTTTGGAGCATCTTGCTATGGTGGGAGATTACGCATGACTTTGGCATGAAGGAAGTGCATAGAAGACACTATCTTTGCCAATGCAGGTTGAACATGAGAGAATCTTGACTGGACAGGATTCACATGCACATACTGTAGCAAATGCCACAGTGTCCTCTTTGCCATTACTCTAGCAGCCATGTCACTGTCCTGGTGAATAAGCCCTCAGTTCAGGAGGAAGGCTTGAACACATTTTTGAGACTTTTTCTATCCTACATAGTCAGATGTGTAGAAGCAGACCAGTTCAGATGTAAAGTTATATCACTTAAAGATATTATATCATTACAAGTGATATGCAATCACAAGATATAAATTCCCTTTCGAATATAAAAGTATTAATGTTGCAAGGATGTCTCATAGATATGTCTGTTGGTACTTTCTCTCCACAAAAGGTGGTATTTTTTACTGTAATAGTGTGTCACTATTCTCAGGTTGCCTCCTTCAAGCTATCAGAAAACAGCCAGTACTACGATTTTATTTAAATTAAATTAAATTCGTTAAAAAAACGAGATGTTTCACAGCTTCAGCAATTTATTAGTAAATAATAATATGACAAGATAAAATAAATAATGTGTATATACTCTCCTTTTCCACACATCATTCCTGCCACAATGGCACCACGGTCTCATTTCACTTTCACTCATTGATTTTGAATTCTGCTCATCATCTGTGTATCGGCAATGTGAGTGAGCAACTAAGCAGTGTGACTGTGTAGGGGATGAAATTAAAACATAGCAAATAATGTTTATGATAATGGCTGTAGTGGTACACATTTGTAAAACAAACAGAGAAAAGTTGATGTGTTGATCTTGATCTCACATGTTGTGTTGAGAGGAAACCAACACTAATACACTTTGTAAGTTTACCATTGGTTCCTTATAACTTTATTACATTTTGTGTCTATAATAACCTAAAACAAGATCTACATTTAAGGAATTCAGGACAATAATCTTGTCCCAACAACATAGCCAAGCTTCATTTGGTGTCTATTTCTCAAGGAGATTTCAAATGGCGGATCTCTAACAAACAACCCTTTTGTTCCCCGAGTGCAGAAAGCCAAGCTAGGCCCAGGTAAGAAGATGATCAGCCAGACGGACGACGGCCGCTCCAGCCCACAGCCTTTCACCAGCATGAACCAGGTCAAACTTAGCGACTTCTCCTTCCTGGCTGTGCTCGGGAAAGGGAGCTTCGGCAAGGTGAGGCAGCTGTGATCACAATACATTTGTTTTACAAGTAAAAGACAGCACAAGATCTTAAAGGTCTCTTATCATGCAAAATGCACTTTTTAATGTCCTTTATACATATGTGTCCCCGGTGTGTCAGGGAACTAACAACGTGTCAGAAAACAAAACTCCTCTCTTTTCCTCTGTACCCAAATCTCAAAAAATGGGGGTACAACGGAGCTGATCCTGATTTGCATCCGATATGTGTTACGCCCCGGTCTAGGGGAACACAACACAACATAACATATGACGGAAATGTGGGCTGACTTTACACCCACTGCCCTATCAGAAACGTCGCTATAAGAAACAACGCGCTTCGTGTTTTGGATGTAATATGGTCTTTGTTTACATTAGCAAGCATCGCTAACTCTCAGAGCTAACACCACACTGTACTGGAGAAAGTGTAAGAAAGCAGGAGAAAAAACAAGGAACTCATCTCGTGGTAAACTCGCAAGAGAAAAAGCATTTGAGCTCCAAACTGTTTCAGAAATAATCCTTGATGTGATTTGGAACATGATGGCGTTTAATCACGGCAGCATTTAGCTGGATCTCGAACAGGGCTGAAATAGAGGGATATGAGGGATGTCTAAAATGCATGATCTATTTGGCATTTTGAGAAAAACACGTTGTTTTTTATATATTTGTATATATCTGAGACACATAATATATGCCTAGAAATAGCATGATAGGAGATTTTTAAGGAACAAAATACAACGCGGTAAACAAAAATGATAACTTTTACAACCTACCTCCCTTCTTTCCCTGTGTGTCTGTCAATATAAAGGTCATGCTGGCAGAAATGAAGGGCACTGAAGAGCTGTTCGCAATAAAGATCCTGAAGAAGGACGTGGTGATTCAGGACGATGACGTTGAATGTACCATGGTGGAGAAGAGAGTCCTGGCCCAGCAGGACAAGCCACCCTTCCTCACCCACCTCCACTCGTGCTTCCAGACTGTGGTAGGTAAAATGCTCCTGGACACGAATCAGGACACTGTAGGTCAGGTCAGGTCAGATTAATTCATGAAGGGGCTTTGAGCTAAACAGCTTAGTCATAAAGTGTTGTAGAGAACAGCAGAGGACGTGTATGACAAGTACGATTTAAGCAAATAAATAAATAATTGAGACGGGGAAACAAACAAACCCCAATAAGGAGGCTCAGGTTTGTGCGTGTGTACACAAAAGCATGTGTATGTACGTGCATCTACGTCTGTAGTCATGTCTAAACCAGACCACAAAACTGTATGAGTGAAGTCATGCAGTCTTAAATATCTTTATTTTCTACACACACACACAAGTAGTATATTGTGCTTGCTTGTATAAAAAGAAACAAATGCATATTAGTGCACCCACATGCGTACAAACAGGCGTTTGCATACAATGCATAAAGTAATTCTGCTTTTTCTTTGTGCTTCGCATCGTAATTTGGATAATTTAAAACACGAACATGCAAAATATCCCCTATTCTATCCCCCATGTATGTCTGTTAGAACATAGAGATGTATATATTTTAGCTCTGCTTCAAGACCTATTATATAACAATGCCAGGAATAGAAATGTAGCAAACTGGCTTAGTATAACAGTCTAAAATCAGGCGAGGTCCAGTTATGATATGAACGTAACATTTGGCATTTTGATGTGTAATGAGTTGACCCTTTCAAATGTCACCAGTTAGCCGTCCTTTAGAGTTAAAACGCTATTGGTATCCAGCCATTGGTTTGCACAGGATGCAAAAGGAACGTCAATTAGCCGCTCAGAAAGGCCATGCTGAACTATAGCAGCTGATTAGAGCTGTCGCACCAGCAGGCTGACAGAGGAAATAGAAGGAGAGACAGCTTGGCATCACTCATAGCATATTCATGCACACACACACAAACATACTCGCACAGTTCACAGTTCATTCTCGCACATACAGAAACATGAAGACTATCTCACTCGCTCACTTTCACAACCTCTCAAGAATTTCCACAATTTCTTTGCAGACCCTTTTTAGAATCCTTGCCGGCACTGCTTTGCTAAGATACTGTGAGTGAAGACTGTAAGCAGCAAAAGATAATGATAGGTGAAAGCAGCACATGGAACACCAACATAATGTATCTCTTAATGATACCACAGCACATCAAAGGAACATAAAGTGAGAATAACTTCATTATTTAACACTTCAAAGAGAAGACATTTAAGAATTCCCAGTCATAATTTATAACTCTTTGCTTCGAGCGCATGTGTTTAGCATCTATTAGAATGACATTCAGCCCAAGCTACTTTAGAGAGCCACTATCAAATGAATCAGCACAACATCTACGAGAAAAAAATACTTCAAAAAGTTGAAGAATAAGATACAGGGTTCGTACGGGTGCTGGAAATCCTTGAAAAGTGCTTGAATTTGACTTTGGAAAAGGTGTAAGAACCCTGAAGATAGATAACATGCAATGTGCAGTTTGTTTGAAACACTATCGTCTTAGTGCTGCGAGCATCAAAGCTCTTACAAGTCCAAGGACAGATGCTCCTTTGTTAAACCCGATGGGGAGGTCAGCTTGGTACCTTACACTTGGTTTGTGTTTTCCTAGTGAGGGCCTGTCAAACACAGCTAGACCAGGGTCAGGGCAAATTGTCATGGGGAATAAAGGGCCGGCACTATCAGACACATAGGATATCTTCTGACAGGTGCTTTGTTGTGGGCTTTTTAGGTCACCTTGTTCTGGAAAGTGTAGCGGCTACTATGGAATGACTCAGACAGCAATATTAGGGGAAGCTGTAACACTGACTGCAACACAGTGAAATATAAATCTAGAAAAGCTGTTTACTTTAATGTTGTTGTTTTTTTGTGGCAAAATAATAATGTTGCACATTTTTCTCTCCCTAAACCCTCTCCGCTGCCTTCTATTTCAATAACCACAGGACCGTCTGTACTTTGTCATGGAGTATGTGACCGGAGGAGACCTCATGTACCATATCCAACAAGTGGGCAAGTTCAAGGAACCTCAGGCAGTGTAAGACTTTTCAATTTGACTTTATAGTGAATCATTTTCTACTGTCAAATTGGCATTCTATGTTAATTGCAGTTTAAGATAAGTGTTATTTGAGTTGTCTGTGAAGCACTAGCTTTGACATATGGCAATCTTGTCATTTATCTCATGGAATTAATTCTTGAATACTGGAATATCGGAGCTGTAAGCGATCTGAATGTAAAGCTGCCTTGTGTTTTAAGTCTGTAAATGTGTGTTTGTTATTTCAGGTTCTATGCAGCCGAGATTGCTGCTGGTCTCTTCTTCCTGCATCTTAAAGGAGTCATCTACAGGTGAGCATTAACTAGTTTACATAGTGCGTGCTGTTCTTTAATCAGTGGCCAAACCTGAAGTTAAAAACAGAAATGCTATGCGATAATTAATATTTGTTTCACGAACACACTACAGTACCATAAAAGTGAAAGCTCTTGTTTTTTGTAACCACCCAGCAGAAGCAATCGAGTTTGGTTTTGCTGAATAAAAGTTAGAAATACTCAGTCAGTGTAAGAAACCTACTGTAACAAGTCGTCATTACCTAATGTTATTTTGAATGTCTGTGTCTTTCCTCAGAGATCTGAAGTTGGACAATGTGATGCTGGACTCTGAGGGACACATTAAAATTGCTGACTTTGGCATGTGTAAAGAGAACATGTCAGAAGGAGTGACCACACGCACCTTCTGCGGGACTCCAGACTACATTGCTCCAGAGGTAAGGCTGAACACTGAGAGATTTGTGCGAGCGGCGTGTGCACGTTTTGATCCGTGAACTCGTCTGTCACTGTCCGCCTGAGCTTGTGTCATCCTTGTGCTTCAGATTAAGGTCACTGCCCCAGGACAGCTACACAAAACACACACACGCAAGCACTCTCTCATGACTTAAGCTTCCCAGTCTGACAGACGCTCAGTGTGTCCGCTGGAGTCCAAATGTAACCCAAACATACATGTTGGGGTCTTTGTGTGTTTCAATAGGTTTTCCCTGCTGCAAGTTTCATCCTTTTATTAGAATGTTGTTTTGATCCGTTTTGGACTTGATCATTGAATTCAAGGCAAATCCCCTTGACAAGATTATTTGTGATCATTTGTGATCTATTCACAAATGTTGACTTTCTGCATTGTTATGATTGGTTTAACAATCATAAAGGTAAACATCTAAAAGAGTGGAAGTGCCCCAGCCAATTAGGTGCTAAACAAAAGTGCTGCCTGTAAATCATGGGATGTGCTATGTGTCGCATGATTCAATGCGGTAATGATTATCTTTCCATTATCAGTTAGTTGCTTCTATCAAATGGTGGGTTGGGTTATTGATTCTCTCAAAAAAGAATCCCTCAGACAGACCGGGAGGTTAATTTTGTCCAGTAGACGCAGGGTGGACATGCTGTGACCACTCAGAGTCAGACTGACACAATATGAAAGTCAGGGATGACACAGCAGGGAGCGGCTACTGTTTCCATAGCAATGTGAGCCCATGCACACATGTAATGTCCCACACATGCACACACACACGCACGCACATGATGTCACATGCATGACAGAATCCCATGTACCTATATTTCGGCATAGTCAAACTCTCTTAAATACATATTAATCAACGAGACACACTCTAGCACACACTCAAAAACCCTCAAAATGGGAGTTTGACCATTTCTTCAGTGGTGACTTTTTCAGAGATAGTTGAGATAAAGTGCTCCTCAATACCTCTGTACAGTTCAGCTTTCATATAAATAATGAACACTTATTTGCAGAGTTGTTTCATTGCCCTTGGTCCATCTCTGAAAATGTTGATAAAGTCACAAAAAGTCCCATGTACCTATACATTTTATTGAATCATAAAGTAACATTGAATGAAAACACTTAAAATGGTACTTATGTACAGTACTTTGTACGTTTACTTTGTTACTTTCCACACAGATCATATCACATAAGAAAACATTTTTAAATGACCTTAATAATAGTACCATAATAATTAAATAATAAGAAATAATTAGTGGTCACTCACTGACATGCATACAATCACTGTTATTATGCTTAATGTGATCATAAGTTATGTTAAGTTGTTATTGCTTTAAAGAGGCCCTATTATGCTTATGGTCCTCCCTTTCCTGTAGTGTGTTATATAGGTTTTTGTGCAAGTAAATGGTCTGCAAAGGCTCCCACTCCCCCCCCCCCCCTGCCAGAAACGCCCCGACTCATTTGTTTACTTCCACCGGCAAGCTAGCCAATCAGAGCAAACTGGGCTCTGGTTTCAGACAGAGGGTGAAAAGAGGTGCTGCAGCAGAGCCCCTTTAAGTAGTCAAACAAATCGAATAAATAGGGAACTTTTTTTAACAACCCTTATAAAGCTTACAGTAAGATGAACATGTTATAATAACTTTTACGCCCCCAGCCACCGCTGATCAGTGGCCACCTCGTACACAATAAATAATTGTGTTTTTTTCTTAGTATGCCTGGAATAGCTGTGGAATAAAACAAATATATTTTCATACTTTTTTCACACACACCTGCCCACACGCTCATTGCGCGCACACACACACACACACACACACACACACACACACACACACACACACACACACACACACACACACACACACACACACACACACACACACACACACACACACACACACACACACACACACACACACACACACACACACACACACACACACACACACACACACACGCACACAGGTGCTGAAACACAGGTTGTTCTGACCTACATAGCCAGTCATTGAAAGTTCCTGTCAGGGAGAAATGCTTTCTCTAATGTGAGTTTACACCTCAATGCCTTTGACACAGAGAAGAAGAGATAGCAAAGAAGGGGGGGAGGACAGAAAAAGATCACAAAGGACATAAGGTATTAAACTGTGAGGGAAAGAGCAGAAGGAGACAAGAGATGTCAGAAACTGAAGAAGACAAGCAAAGGAAGCAGGGTTAGGGTTGAAAGCGTGACCTAATGCCGGCACTGTGCAGCATCTAAAGATGTTCAGCTGTCTGACTCGGGCCATTTCCCTCGTCGCCCTGGTTCATCCCTTCTGCAGTGTGGCATGAGAAGGCATCGGTGTCTACTGTACTTCCCTGCTCGCTTGCTCTTTTTGGGCTGGAAAAATGGTGTTTGTAGTGTCAAGATGATAATGTACAACTGAAGTCATTAAGGAATAGCCACTTTTTGGAGCTTATTATAATGTAGCATGGTTGGTGTTGCTGCTCAAAGTGTTGATGTGTTAAAATGCAGGAGCAGAAACAGATGAGAAATTCCAGTACAGCTTCAAAAACTTTAAGGAGGAAGGACAAAGTCTGAAAACTCAGCAGACACTTGTGGTATGCAAAACAAATGTAATGTTATACAACCAGCATTCATATGGAGTCTTTTGTTTGGGATATTAATGTTCTCTCTAAATGTGTTCATTTACTTTAATGAAAGGATGTTATTCATTTTGAAAAATAGTTCAAGTTCAGCACAGGCGCATAACTTTGAATGGTATACCAATCTATGTATAATTATAATTGATATGGTTCAGCTTGAGGCGTCTTTGCCGGGCACGATTCATTGAATAATGATTGTGGCTGATCCTGAAAAGTTTGAGGGTTAGAAAAAGCAAACCATTAGTCACAACAGAGCTCTTGTTAGGGAACTTGTCCTTGCAATAGCAGCTCCAATTGTAACCTCCTCAAACCAGGATTTCCAGATCAGCTAAATCCCTTCAGCTGTGATAAGAAAAAGAAGTCTGATGTGTTAAAAGGTCGAGGGGAGAAGGTGAAAGTGTGAAGGAAACTGTGAAGGAAACTGCAAATGAGATAGAAATGCAGAGAACCAGCATGAACATGCGAGCTTCCTGCAAACAAGTTGGCAGCTTTACAAAAAGTTCACTTGTCTGACGGATTATTAAAATATCCAGTTATTAGAGATATTATCTTTAATATTCTTCACATCCTTTGGTTGTATGGTTTCCTTTCCTCATAAACCCTTTTTGGCTCAGGACTACAAAACACATTCGCTGCTGACATTTGTGTATACATCATGTGCATGCCACCACGATACATTATCCCCTTTAGTTTAAAAAAAAAAAATGTTTTCCTTAGCTCATGACATTATGCAACTGAAAATAGATTTATGACGCATTCAGATAAATATTTTACAGTGTCAGCTATAATACATCATATGCTGATGTTGTTCAGTTGAGGTGTTAAATTATAAAAATAGGTGCTCAGATTTGGTATTTTTTCTTTTAGAAGAAATGCAGCAGAATGTCTATAAACTGCAGTTTGATTATCATTAATATGGTGTCATGTTGGGTTTTGAATATTATTCTACATTAAGTCAACATAAGTGAAGTATTTTTTTACAGAAATCAGTATTTAGAAATGTTACGAAGTGCGGGGAAAAAATACGCTATATTATTGAATGAAGAAATGAAAGCAACCACAACAGGCACATGCACTGGTGGTGATAAAAACAGCGTATTAAAGCGTGGCCTGCTGCACACGGAATCTTCTCCACAGCACACACACTCCTCACAGGGATCTGATGGAAACACGGAGGCTGAAAATCACGCTGCACCCCTGTCACATCGTGTGTGTGTGTGTGTGTGTGTGTGTGTGTGTGTGTGTGTGTGTGTGTGTGTGTGTGTGTGTGTGTGTGTGTGTGTGTGTGTGTGTGTGTGTGTGTGTGTGTGTGTGTGTGTGTGTGTGTGTGTGTGTGTGTGTGTGTGTGTGTGTGTGTGTGTGTGTGTGTGTGTGTGTGTGTGTGTGTGTGTGTGTGTGTGTGTGTGTGTGTGTGTGTGTGTGTGTGTGTGTGTGTGTGTGTGTGTGTGTGTGTGTGTGTGTGTGTGTGTGCGATTACCCAAGATTCTCAGCTACGCTGATTGGATGTTTTAGCCGCAAAGCATGCTGGGATTTGGTGTTTATATTATATGAAATCCGGAAAACATTTTAAAAGAATAAAATAATACTTAATTCCGAGTGCTCTTGCTTTTCTCTTTGAAAGTCATCACATAACGGCATTGTAATACACGGTTCGGCTGCATTACATATTACAGATCTGCCGTAGTTCTTTATTTATAGCGCCCTGATGAGAAGACCTTTGGAAAAACTGAAGAAATGCCGCCGAAACTGAATACTTGACGTGGATCATAAATATATCAACAATTAAAAAACATCTTCAATTTCTCTTCACACAATACGTCTCCTTGCAGTATCAACACTAATTCGGCTGACTTTTACATTTGATATAATTCATAGATAGGTTATATTTACACCATAACGGTGCACAGCTGATATAAAAGGACTTGTAGTTTTTAAAGATATTACTGATTTGAATTGGATTTAATTTTGAATTTTGAATGTAAATACTGAGTCTGAAATAGTATAGCAATATGCTGTAAAATTATGTGAAAGCATGAATAAAACTACACATCTTCAGATGTT
Source organism: Pseudochaenichthys georgianus (assembly GCF_902827115.2). Lineage (NCBI taxonomy): Eukaryota > Metazoa > Chordata > Actinopteri > Perciformes > Channichthyidae > Pseudochaenichthys > Pseudochaenichthys georgianus. The sequence goes on along the minus strand of NC_047503.1, from coordinate 22,326,141 downwards.
GTACATACAAGTGTCTGTGTGTACCTTGTGTGCACCGCCTAGTGGTTAAAGCACGTTATTGAATTATTGTTTTTATGTGTTATATTTGATTAAAAAACATATACTTACATATACTTACATATACTTTCATAGGGGGAAAGTAGAAGGTCTGTGATAGAAATATAGAATATAAAAAATCAAGAAGATACTATAAGTGATCTCTTCAATAAAACAGTTTAGTGCAGGATGTACAAAGATATTAATAGGAGGAGGTGCAAAACAGAAAAACGAATTAACCTTTATTTAAACATTAAATAACAGATTAAGGTCTTCTTTTAAATAAGAAAAAAACATTGGGGGTATCTATCTACAGATAAATATTAAGCCTGACAAAGTACTTAACGTCTAATATATTGCTTTCCTGCAATGTTAACTATGTTGAAGCACTTGTTTTAACTGATATTATACATATGGATTATACTCTTAGATAGAATAAGAAATGTGCAGAATATGACAGTTTAATGGTGGAGGTACACACATATTGATAGATGTCTTGCAAGGCACTGTTGAGGGAACTGTGACCCAAGTTTTTCATTCATTGCATAACTACACCGTAGTTGTGTATATGATATGTCAATAAACCTTTGAAAATCTTGAAAGGGATGTGCAAAATAGCCATAATATACAGTCTTTAATTAACTATTAGTAGAGAATAACGAGTAATTAATATACTTTATTACTCGTTTCCATTAATGTCAATTGCAGATACATGTTTAGTCTTCTCAAGCACCAACTATCAAATATCTCTCCTGATTGTTGGCACTTGACAATCACCTTCCCTGAATTTTACTCAGGTGTAACTAAAGTCTGATTTAAGGGTTGTTTATATTTCACATCATTAATCAGAATCTGCAAAGTAACTCAAATAAGTGTAGTGGAGTAAAAATACCAGGTTAACCTCTGAATTGTAGTGGAGTAGAATTACAAAGTATCAATGAGCTGTCATGTGGGTATATATTAATGCTATATATTAATGCTGCGCATTATGGACAGCGATTTTCACCCATTTATTAATTATATGTTTTACATTTGATAACACCAATGTGTTTAATACTGGCAACTTCTAATTGTGGTAAAAACGAAAACATTCAGTAGAGACGTCCCATAGAACATTTTGCGAAACACAATAGTGTAGTGTGTAGTTCTGGGGGGGCGTTCGATTCCAGTTTTGGTTAGTCTGGCGTGGTTTCGTTCCATTTCAAAAAGCTGTTTGACGCTCGGCGTAACCTTGGCGCACTGCCACTCCAACATCCAATCCCAGACCTTGAAGAGTAATCACGGGGACTGTAGTCTTAAACGATAGCTGGGGATTATGGGTAGTGTAGTGTCTTCGGCCATCCTAAACTCAGAAATGTTGACAATCGCAATGATGCTCGAAATGTCCCTTATAGGCCTACGTCTGTTTCCGGTTATTTTTATTTTGAAATTCAGTTCCTGACGGACACCAAAAAAGACAGAGATTATGGAATTAAACCAATAAATAAAAGCAAGGATAATTGTGTGTTATTGGTGAGTAAATAACAGTTTGTTATTTTGAAAAGAATAACAAATTAGAAGGAAAAAAAGATTTTAAAAATACGAGGCTCTGAGCCCCATGTATTTTCCTCACAGACGGCAACACTAAAGGTCTAAAATAAAGACCTAAATGAATATCTGGGATGTTTTTGCCTTTAGATTCTCCCAATAAGTCCAAGTACAGAGGGTGACTTTGCTGTGAAAAAACACATTTCCACCAAAAAAACGTTAGCATTCATGAAGTAATCTTCGTCATAACTAGCAAACTAAACATCATGTACATGTACTGCACAAATAATCAGAAATAAAAACTCATTACTCACATAAAATGAACCTTAAAATAGGCATTATGAAGGTCTATGGGACGACATAGAAGCCTGACGGTCAAGGGGTCCGCTGTCCGCAATGAAGGTCTATGGGACGACATAGAAGCCTGACGGTCAAGGGGTCCGCTGTCCGCAATGAAGGTCTATGGGACGCCCTGCCCGTAGAAGCCTGACGGGCAAGGGGTACCCTGTACGTAATATAGCGACGGGGAGGGGCCCTGACCGTCCGTCAATATATGACGGTGTGTGTGTGTGTGTGTGTGTGTGTGTGTGTGTGTGTGTGTGTGTGTGTGTGTGTGTGGTGTGTGTGTGTGTGTGTGTGTGTGTGTGTGTGTGTGTGTGTGTGTGTGTGTGTGTGTGTGTGTGTGTGTGTGTGTGTGTGTGTGTGTGTGTGTGTGTGTGTGTGTGTGTGTGTGTGTGTGTGTGTGTGTGTGTGTGTGTGTGTGTGTGTGTGTGTGTGTGTGTGTGTGTGTGTGTGTGTGTGTGTGTGTGTGTGTGTGTGTGTGTGGTGCACTTGAATAGCTAGCAGTCTGATCCACACCTGTCATGTAGCATCAGGCCTAATGTGAGAGATGTGTCTGCAGCGATGCCCATGTACACGCAGAAAATCACACGTTCACAAACTGTCCAATCTCAGGTACACATGCACACAGATACTCAGGCAAGCACGTTAAATATGTTTTGACTCGGCTAGATATTAAAGAACAAATACATGGATTTCTATAAATGATTAATCAGAATAAACATTAATTGTTATGCTATACACACTAAACACACACACACAGATCTACTGCAGTGAGCTCTTCTTGCCAGAGGCTTTCATACAATAAAATACAAATACAACAGGATGAGAACAGGGAATGTCAGGACCCTTTCCATCACTATCATCCTGGCAGGAGAGAGCCCTTTATGTATTTATCAGCCTCATGCAAACAGAAAAAACAAATACACATCTTTGTACATAATATATAAATAGAATGCTAAAAATCTAGACTCAACACAGTGGTTCAGAGCACGAAGGTCACAATGCCTGAAACCTTAAATGCCGCTGGTGTTGTGACACACAGGCAACGGGTGGCAAGGGCAGCAAATCACATGGAAGTCACATTAGCTCAGCCCTGTGCACGAATGATCTAAACAGTCGCTTTCTGCTGAACTTTAATTGTCCCTTCTTTGACATTTTCTTTTGCTTCGCTCCCATGTCAAAGATGTTTAGCAGGTAATGTTGTAATGTCCCTCTCAATCGTAGCTTAAAGCGGAAGCAATTAGCACTTACCAGCTGAGGCTGATGGGAATGTCATTAATTTGAGTTGTATTGCATTATATTTTGGTAAATGTATTAAATGGAAAGCGTCTTTAAAATTGTTAATGCTGTATGCTTCTTCCTCTGGTACTTTCTTCCATTTCTTTCTCTACCTCTGACTCTCTTCCTCTCTGTTCTCATTCCCATGACACAAACCAACATGAAGGTCTGCTTGCTACATTGACCTGAGGTGTTTGCAATGTTCAACCCTTTATTTCACGTAGTTTTTCAAGAGAGACTGTTAGGTACAATCTTGGAGACATAGCGTAACAACTATGCCACATTAGGTTTTAGAGCAGGGGTGTCAAACTCAAGGCCCGTGGGCCAAATCCAGCCCCAACTTCATTTTATTTGGCCCGCAAGAGCTTGCAAAAAATACAATACGTTTATTAAACGGTTTCATGCCACTTACTGAAGCACGATGTCCATAAACTACATGTCCCACAATGCATCTCATTTTGTGACATGCACACTGAAGAGACTTGCAATTATTTGCCCTAGATTTCTGCTCTCAGACGTAGTTAATTATGAAGTTATTACCCTCTCCGATAATAATCCAATGCAGAGGCAATAATGTAATATAAAACATTATTTTATATATATGTATATTTGTATAGTCTTGAAGTTACAACCAGCCCTTTGAGTGCAACCTTAATGCTGATGTGGCCCGTGATGAAATTGAGTTTAACACCCCTGTTTTAGAGTATTAAACAATCTGATTCTCCACAATAAATAATTTATATTTTTTTGTTTAGAGGTGAGAGTAGAGACCCAACATATATTTGTTTCCCACTAAGGCCGTCTGCTTTCAGTTTACATGGATAAGCAGTCATCCTAGTTTCTCACACATATTGAAGTCGTTAGTTCAACATGTGAAAATCTATCTTAAGAGAGCGTCGCTGAATTCATTGGCAGCCATCGGGTTAGGCTGAAGGTCGACATGATTCCTTCCTCCTTAAACAGGCAAACGAGGGACTTCATCCAGAGGCTTCCCCTCACCATGGAGTCTATGACCCGGGAGCAAATTAACAACATCATGGCTGGATAAAGGAAGGGGGCTTTTCCCGTCTCCATCTTCCTGCCTCCTAGCCAAATGCAATCAAAGAGTGTCAGTTTAACATTGGGCTGTCACTATGGCTTATTGTCTCATTCTTATTCTGTTTCATGTGATTGTGATGTGTAGAAGTAGTAGCTTGTGCAAATTCACTGATGGAGCTCGTGGAACAGAGAAGCTATATGTATAGCAGTTGGCATAACTTTCATGTTTCGTCAAGATCAAGAAAAGCATTATAGATATAATGCCTTACTGTCTCTCTAAACATAATTTGTTGATTCTAAGGGTGATGACCTTTTTAGAGTTCATGATACAACTCTCACTGAATTTACTTTCTTTTTTAGATTCAGCTAAGATAATCCTTAATGTTACAGTAGAAGGAACATTCATTATTTAAGATAATTTGCATTATACATCTTTGCAAACTCACAATTCACATATTGGATGTGAATTGTGAGTTTTTGTGATACTTTTGTAAATGTTCCACTGAGGTTCTTTGTGTCTCTGCCTGGACATCAGCAGTGTTCAGTCTGCCTTCTACATCTGAAAGACGAAAATGTAGTTGCACAAAATAGTTACCTGAAAAAGCCGTCTCACATCATTTTCTGGAAAAAAATAAAACATAGTCAATCCATCTGTAAATCAATATATAATGTAGTTAATGTACCTCGATCAGCAGCCTGCAGAGCCTCCACTCCGGCATCTGTGTCTTCAAGCTCATTTCCGAGTGCTGTCAGTCTGCCATTCAACTCTATTTGATCAAAATGAGGAGCTAAATATTGAATGACTTCAACTATTTAGTCGACCATAAATCTTTGGGTAGGATAGAATGAGCTGAGATGAGATGAGGAAATCTACTTTACCGGACATAAATAATGAATTTGTTTGTTGTATACTTTCACTTTCTTTCTGCAGTTCTCTCATTCGTTTGCTTTGGCCCTCCAAGTCACTGGCATCCAGTCTGGCCTCCATTACTGCTCCATAAAAATGATTGGAGAAAACATATCAAACAATTCCTAGGCTAATATACATATAGAGATTGCAGGAGTCAACTTTATTTTTTATATTTAAAAAAAAAAGAAGCAAAATATCAACCTGCTTCTTCATTCTATAAAGTGCCCCTATTTGTGTTATAAATATTTAAAATTCATTTTGAATCTGTGGATAAGGTTACCTTACCTGTGTACTGCCGCACAGCTTCCTGCACCTGCTTCCTCTGCTCCTCTCGCTGCATCTCACTGACTCTCAGCCTGCTCTCGTGGTCTTTGTTCATAGAATTGAAAGAATGCAATAGGTAGTGATTGTAACCTTCCAAAAAGATGTTCAAATTTCAACAACAGACAACAGCTTTGATTGAATTGAATCGTTTTTTTTAAACTGTAAACACAAACATGTTGATATCATCAAGCGCATAATGTAATTGTTCTCTTATTTTCATGCACGTGTAATGCCTGTCTTCAGTGCTTCTAACTGCTCCAATATTTCTTCCATCTGGCTGTCACCGACTGTCCATTCTATACAGTACATTACACACATTTTGTATCCGACACATACCCTGTTACTTTTTGCAGCTGCACCACTTTCTCTCTGGTGTGGCAGCTCACTTCTCTGTTCCTCCAACGCAGCCATCATCTCACTGAGCAGAGTGAAGATATCTGCTTCAGTGGTCTCATCCTCAGTGTTTGTGATAGCAGTGAACCTCTGACCCAGGATGTTTGCCTCAGACAGGCGGCAGCAAAGCAGAACTAGTAAAACAACCCTCATCTCTGTGGACTGTAGGGCTACCACACCTCTGGGGCTTTTGAGTTAGGTGGCCGTGTGAAAAGTGATGTAAGCTCTGTATGTTTACGTGAAGTTGACCATCTGAAGTTCATGAAACATGTCAGCTAGGGTTAAGGACAAAGGTGTTTTGATAAAAGGCCTTGAAGGACATTAATAATAACGGCCCTATATATATATATATATATATATATATATATGTGTAGTGATCCGTGACTGTCTTTAAAATAAACATCAGAAATACCTTCATTTATATTACAGCCATATTAGATGTGTTGAGTGTTGGGTTTGTTTTCCAAAATGAAGACCTGAATTGTTAGTGTTTAACAAAGAAAACATTGTTACATAATAGACATTAAGATGCACATTTCCACGGACTTAGTTTTAACAACGTAAATTAATTAATTAATATAATTTTACAGGACCGTTGCAGTATTATTAATTCCGCCAAGGGGGTCAAATATTCGGTTTGTTTGACTCTTTATCAGCAGGATTATGAAAGAAAATACAAGCCAAATGATTATTAAACTCGGGGGAAGGATCCATTATCGGAGTGGATATGAATTACGTTGGCGGATAAACAAACAGTTTTTCATTTTTCACAACAATTTTGCGATGTAGGGCATGGCCTATCTTTCAATGTTAACGATAATCTATGCTATACTGTATGCCTTCTTCCTGCTTCTATTCTGTAACTCTCACAGTTAAAGTGACATTCAAAGACATATTGGTGTATGTGAATGCAAGTTTGTGTTCATGCATGCTTTTATGTATGAGGCTAAACACGTGGATGTAAACCGTGTCCAGCTGACTCCCACTGAAACTCAGGACAGCGTCGTGTGTGTGTGTGTGTGTGTGTGTGTGTGTGTGTGTGTGTGTGTGTGTGTGTGTGTGTGTGTGTGTGTGTGTGTGTGTGTGTGTGTGTGTGTGTGTGTGTGTGTGTGTGTGTGTGTGTGTGTGTGTGTGTGTGTGTGTGTGTGTGTGTGTGTGTGTGTGTGTGTGTGTGTGTGTGTGTGTGTGTGTGTGTGTGTGTGTGTGTGTGTGTGTGTGTGTGTGTGTGTGTGTGTGTGTGCGCCATGGGGCAGGGCAGAGGTCAGGTGCTAAGCAGCAAAGGTTAAAGAGATACAGGACGGATCTGCTTCCACACACTTTTGCACATATGTGTTCGCTTCATGTCTGCATGTATGGGCTCAGTCTCATAATACTCACATGCACACAGAAGGATTCAAACTTGTATTTCCGGATCCATACTTGTGTTTTTCAATGCACACACAAATGTATTCCGTTTCATATACATGTAAATAAAATCCAAATACAGAAAAAAGTTTTACATATGTATTTTTGATCCTCACTTATTAGTTTTCCGTTTAAATCCCCTGAACCTGCAAACACAAACAGCTTTCTGTGCACGGATCGCTTTGCATTCGTGTGTGGGTTTTTTGAGACTCCCCTGACGGTCAGCCGATTCGTACTTGTAATTTTGTCTATCTATAGCCAATCAGATGTCTCCTTCATTCTAAGCCAATCACATGAGCGCGCCCCCACGAGGGTAAGATTACTTCATATACGCATTTTGCGCAGTCCGGTCAGCTCGCTAAACAGAGGGCGGAGCATCAGGTGATTATGCAGAGCAGCGTGTCTCCATCAGACTCAGCAGCTGATCTGATCTCTCTCTTGCGTCCGGTTATACTTCACTCGCGTTTATGTCCATATCGATCAGATCCAGCTCTCCTGATCGGCCTTTATAGAGAGCACCGATCAAACTATTAAGAGTGAATATCGGCCGATAATGACCGGCGGGGCTCCCCCCGTTAACAGGTCACTGTCTAGCACTGGCTTCGTAGTGCACTGATCGATTAGGCTAAGCTAACCTGTAGCTGCTCCCTCCACACTCACAACAACTTCATACAGACATAAATAAAGCAGCTGTATTCGTCATACAGGAAACACACATTTAAAACGGTTTTGCCTGCCGTTGTTGTGTACACAAGCATTCATTAATGGTTCGGAATGTGGCGCTGTACCTTCATAATATAAAGGCTTGTATTTGCGTGCATTTCCTGTTCGGAAAGTGGCGCTGTACTGAGAGTGGAGGGTGTCCTGAGATTAGCGCCTGCAGGCAGGCTCCATGGAGCTGTCAGCTCCGGACTGCGCAAAATGCGTACATGAATCGCTACGTCATGAACGCAAGAAATCTACCCTCGTAGGGGCGCGCTCATGTGATTGGCTTAGAATTGAGGAGACATCTGATTGGCTATAGATAGAAATACTTACAAGTACGAATCGGCTGACCGTCAGGGGAGTCTCAAAAAACCCACACACGAATGCACAGCTATCCGTGCACAGAAAGCTGTTTGCAGGTGCAGGGGATTTAAAAGGAAAACAAATGTGAGGATCAAAAATACACATGTAAAACTTTTTTCTGTATTTGGATTTTATTTACATGTATATGAAACGGAATACATTTGTGTGTGCATTGAAAAACACAAGTGTGGATCCGGAAACACAAGTGTGGATCCTTCTGTGTGTATTATGAGACTGTTCTGAGCCCATAGCCCATATGGATGTGGTTTTAAAATATGTGCTGTGTGTAACCCTGAATGTACGAAGCTGCTGCAGCAGCTGTAGTTAAATGGCATAAGAGTCTCATGAGATGGTTGGGTGTGAGGTGTTAATACAGTGTGTTCGTGTCTTCAGAGTTGTGGGAATAGGGATCAAAGCGGGTGAAAGCATTAACTTTGAACAATGTCAGAGGCACCCTCAGGAAATCCTTTTGTCACCAGAGAAATTGTCACAGCTGAGAGGCCTGTTTAATAGGATATCCAGATGAGATTACTATGCTGGTGTGATGCCCCTGTGGGTTCATCAGTGGAGAGGGTGTGGCTGTCCTGTCTTGGCTGCATTGATCGCACTGATTGCAGTAACTCAGGGCACCTGGGTCTGGTGCTCTACAGCTATTTTAAAGCCTCTCTGCTCCTGTCTGTTCTCTCTCTGCTTTTTCCTGCAGGCACCCGGCTCTATAAACCATGAGTTGACTTGAACAGTGTGGTGCAAATAAACACCTTTACCTACCCGTTGACAGGTTGTGTCTCCTTTTTGTTGTGGCCTTTTGAGCCAGGTCGCAACAAATGGGGGCTCGTCCGACGGGTTATTTGTTTAAAAAGTTTGTGTAGTGCTCAGAGCACATGGTGTCATTGAGCAGCTGATTCATTGTTGTGGTCCAGCTGTGTGCTGGCTTGTCGCTGCTATTTGGGGGACACATCATGTCTTTTGGGTTTCAGGAAGCTGTAGTGTTTGACATGTCGTCAGGTTTTGTGTGCCAATCAGAAGGTAAGATGTTGCTGTTTGTTACGCTTTTGTAAAAGAGATTTTCCCCGCTAGGCTTAAGTGGCGTTTCCCCTTGGGTTGCGTCTGTTTTTTTTTGTTTTCATAGTGTTATGGCAACGTGGTTAGTGTCAGCTGTTTTCGGACAGCTGTCTCGGGGGCACGTCCGCGTGAGTTCTTGGTGTTACTTCCGCCGGGTTCCAGTGCGTAATTACCCACCGCAAGCTACATGAAGACTAGATGAGATTAGGAAGATTTTGTTTAGGCAGTTAGGGGGAAGTTCTCTGTTGGGTTAATCTTATGCCCATGCGTGTTGGCAGTTTAATACTTTGCTTTCTGATTGGCTATTATGACTTCTTTGTCAGCGTTTGTGGATGCGCCCTCAGTGTCTTTCTTAGATGATTGCCAGAAGGCACAGTTGGTCGAAATAGCAGAGCACTATGACATTGCTGTTGTGGGGAGCAAGCGGAAACATGACATTAAAACTGTCATTGTGTCATCTTTGTTTGAGCAGGGGGTGTTGCAGAAGAGTAAGTCTGGTGCGGCAGGGTTCGTGCCGGTAGTGGTTCAGACAGCTGGTTTGACGTTCGAGCAGCAAAAGGAGCTTTTGGCCATGCAGTTTGATCAGGAGAGATCGCAGTTGGAGTTGAAGTTGGAGCAGGAGAAGTTGCAGTTGGAGTTGAGGTTGGAGCAGGAGAAGTTGGAGATGAGAGGTCAGTAGCAGGAGGTAGAGAAGCCTTTAGAGGTGGAGAAGATGCTGGAGATGGAAAAGATAAAATGTGAGGTGGAACATGCTAGATTACGGCTGATGGGAGAGGGCAAGTTTTCTCCAGGGGAGGATGGTGGTGATAGGTCGGCATCAGGCAGTGGCGATATGATTTCTTATTTGCGATTAGTGCCAAAGTTCAATGAGCGTGACCCGGAAAATTTTTTCACTCTATTTGAACGCATAGCAGAGGCAAGAAACTGGTCAGATTCGGACAGAGTGCTGTTACTTCAGTGTGTACTCACTGGGCGAGCACAGGAAGCCTATTCAGCTGTTTGCTTTGGACTATGATAGAGTAAAATCAGCGGTATTGAAGTCTTACGAACTGGTTCCTCAAGCGTATCGTCAAAGGTTCAGAAGTTGGGTCAAGGGAGATAAGCAGACACATGTGGAGTTTATCCGTGATTTAACTTCTCATTTTCAGCGGTGGTGCGCGGCAGCAAAGGTTGCAAGTTTTGACGGTCTTTGTGAGCTCATTGTCTTGGAACAATTTAAAGACATTCTCCCTCAGCATGTGGCCACTTATGTGAATGAACAGAAACCTTCCACCGCGTTTAGAGCTGCTGAATTAGCAGACGATTTTGTATTGACACACTTCTCAGTTTTACTGAGAAGTATTCTACGGGTGATTGGAAACCTGGAGAAGACAATGGCTATGCCCGCGGTGGTGCAAAGTTTTCACCAGGCTCCTCCCGTAGATTTGTAGGTACAAGGCGACCCGAGGGGGCCAAAGTGGACCTATGTCATTATTGCAGAGGAGGGTGTCATTGGAAGTTTTATAGTTTTATAGTTTATTAGGATCCCCATTAGCTGGTGCATAACAACAGCTAATCTTCCTGGGGTCCACAAATAACATAAAACATGACATTCGACAGTACATTACAAGACAATGATACAAATCGTGTACGGCGTCAATTTTCCTTCAAACAGTGACTTTCATATCAACCATCACATACAGCTTATTTTCTGATTCCCCATTTCCTTGGAAAGAAAAAGAAAAAAAAAAGAACAATAATAATAGTGATTTTACAAATGTCTCCCTTCGCTTCTTTTAGAGTAAAAACAAACTAAACAAATACAATCCTCATCATAACTGTGAAAGGCTGTGTGTGTCTATGTTAGCGAAAGTACCATATTCCTGCATGTGTTTAAAAACCTATATGAATCGGTGTGCTGCTGTATGTTTACCATAACCTGTCTGCTGCTTGTGTAATTTACAATCTTTGTCTTCTAGATACCTCTTCAATCGTCTTTTGAAGCTTGCTTTAGTTGTTTCTTTAGAAATCTGATCTGGCTGTGTGTTCCATGCAGCCATGATTCTATACAGCACTGTGCTCTTCATAGACTCTGTTTTGGCTTTAGGGATTTGATAGCAACCTCTTGTGGCATGTCTCGTTGTATATGTATGGATGTTAGAGCTAGGTGTAAGTTGCTTATATAGACAGGTTGGATGCTTCAGCTCATTTATGTTTCTCAAAAAGACAAGGAGTGATACCATCAGCCTTTCCGTGACTAATGTCCAGGAGAGCTTGACATGCATTTTGTTTACATTATGTCTTGGTGTACACCTAAGGGCAAGCCGAGCTGCTCTGTTTTGAACCAGTTGCAGCTTTCCCAGGTCCCTCTTGTTTGCCCCTGACCAGATCATTGAGCAGTAGTCCAGTTGTGAAAGGACTAGAGTCTCAATGACTTGTTTTGTCAGTTGCGGTGGTAAAAACACTGAGCACCTCTTGATGACAGATATATTCCTCCCCATCTTTGCCACCACTGACTCTATGTGTTTCGTCCATGATAAATTGTTCACTAGGATGAGTCCCAGGAGTTTTGTTTCCTCCACCTGCTCAACCTCTACATTATTCAGCATCAGATTCAACTGCGGTTTAGACCTTAGTACGTAATTTGTGCCAAATACAATACTTTTTGTTTTTTGAATGTTGAGCAATAATTTGTTGCTGGTCACCCATTCCATTACTGTTTTCAGTTCTTTGTTCAGAATATCAGTTATCTCACCAATTGTGGGAGCCTGTGTATATATTGTCGTGTCATCCGAGTACATAGAGACTTGTGCTTTTTCAAGAGCTAATGGAAAATCATTTGTAAAGATTGAGAAGAGTAAAGGACCTAGTGAACTTCCTTGTGGAATTCCACTTGCAACACATCTAGCACTAGAGATACTGCCATTAAAGTATACACTTTGAGCTCTGTTATATAGGAAGGAGCAGTGTCCGTTGCTGGAAACTAAGGGGAAGCCTCGTTTGTCACCACGTGCTCCAGCCATGTGTTGTTCTGCCGTGTTGGATAAAAAACCGTTGGGTGTAGGCTCGGGCATGGTGCCTGATAAGAAGCCGGTTTGTGCCGACCCGGATGCGGGTTCTGGTTTTGAGCCGTTCATCGCTGAAGCTGTTGTATCAGTAGTCGGTAGTGACAAATATGTGCCGATTAAGGTGTTGCGTGATACAGCGGCGAGATACTCATTCATTGTTGAGTCAGTGTTGCCTTTTTCGTCAGAGACAGAAACGGGGGATTTTGTGCTGATGAGGGGCATGGAGATGGGCTTGATCCCTGTGCCACGGCATACAATAGTGCTGGATTGCGAGCTGGTGCGGGGAGTTGTCTATCGGCGTGCATCCCGCGTTGCCACTTGATGGGATACATATGATATTGGGCAACGATCTCGCTGGTAGTGCTGTGTGGGCTGGTGTCCCACCGCCTGTGGTGGTTTCCAGGCCGGTGGCATCTGGGGAGCCAGATGAGAGTGGTTTGCAGTTTCCAAGTGTGTTTCCAGTTTGTGCTGTGACACGTGCACAGAGCCGTAAAATGTCTGCTGACCCACATGTTTCGGAGTGTAGCAAAAGTAATGTGGTACATGTGGTCTCACTGCCTGATCTCCCTTCGTTGGTGTCAAAGGAGGACTGGGTCAGGAGTCAGAAAGACGATTCATCTCTTTCTGCTCTGTGGACTGAGTTGTTGCCGGCAGAGAAGGTCAGAGACATAGCCCAGGGTTACTTTGTTCAGGGGGACTTGCTGGTGCGTAAGTGGGTGCCCTGTGTTGGTGATGCTGTCGGGGAGGCAATGTTTCAGGTGGTGGTGCCGAGTAGCTTTCGTGATGTGATATTGAAAACTGCGCATGACAGTGGTGGACATGTCCAAAGCCAGGGGGCGCTAGAGCGGTTTCATCAAACATTGAAGTCCATGCTGCGTGCTTATTGTATGGAAATGGGGAAGGACTGGCAGGAGGGACTTCCATGGCTCATGTTGGCGTCCAAGGAAGTCGTTCAGGAAAGTACAGGGTTCAGCCCTAATGATTTGGTCTTTGGGCATAAGGTGCGTGGTGTGTTATCTGTTCTCCAGGATGGTTTGGTTGAGGGTGAGCCACCTAAAAATTTAGTGGACTATGTACAGGGCTTTCATCATCGCCTGTATGTAGCGGTGGAAATGGCAAGGAAACATGTAGCTGGTGCTCATGCTAATATGAAGAGACTCTATGACCGTAAAGCAGAGTATCGTGAATTCAGCCCAGGGGCTCAGGTGTTGGCTTTAATGCCACTGCAGGTCTCACCATTCAAAGCCAAGTGTGCCGGCCCGTACACTGTTGAGAGTAAAGTGTCAGATCAAAATTACTTGATTGCTACTCCAAATCGGAGGAAGTTGTCTCAACTGTGTCACGTCAACCTCCTGAAACCGTACTATGTTCGTGATACCGTTGGGGATAGCTTCATGGCTAAAAAGTTGGGTGTGGGCCCCAAAATGATGGTTGATTCTGTGCTTTCAGATCGAGGGTTGGCTGAGGAGTGTGATGTTAAGGCACCAGATGAACCTGTTATGTCTGATAGGCTGAGGAATTCGGAGTTGTTATGCCAATTGGATCGCTTGTTGAGTCACTTACCGGCAGCACAGAGAGATGAATTGGCAGCTTTAATCGGGAAGTTTGTGGTACTGTTCGGCGATACGCCATCGCGCACAACTCTCGTGGAGCATGATATTGACGTGGGGGACAGTCCTCCAATTAAGCAGCGATTTTATCGTTGTCCTGCAGATAAGCGTAGGGTGCTGGAGGCTGAGGTCCAGTACATGTTGGACAATCAGATTGCAGTACAGTCGTTCTCCAGTTGGGCGTCACCTAGTCTGCTGGTTGGCAAATCAGATGGGTCTCCGCGGTTTTGTAACGACTATCGTAAGGTTAATAAGGTGACAAAAACAGATTCTTACCCGTTGCCACGGATGGAGGACTGTATTGACTTGGTGGGCTCTGCTAGATTCGTCAGTAAATTCGACTTGTTAAAGGGGTACTGGCAAGTTTCTTTGACAGCGCGTGCACAAAAGATTTCAGCGTTTGTTACACCTTTCGGTCTGTATGAGTATGAGTGATGAGTTTTGGCTTTGTAATGCGCCAGCGACATTCCAGCGCCTCATGAACATGGTGGTAGCAGGTCTTGAGGGGGTTGCTGTTTATCTTGACGACGTAGTGGTGTTTAGAGACACATGGGATGACCACATCAAACACATTGGTGCTCTGTTCTGTCGCCTGGCTGAGGTTCATCTCACTGTTAACCTGGCCAAGTGTGAGTTCGCTAGGGCGACAGTGACGTACCTTGGCCGGGTGGTCGGCCAGGCACAAGTTCGTCCGGTAGACGCGAAGGTGCGGGCCGTTTTGCAGTTTCCTGTGCCCACTACTAAGAAGGAACTCATGCGGTTCCTAGGTCTGGTCGGGTACTATCGCGCCTTTTGTAAGAACTTCTCCACAGTGGTTGCGCGCCTGACTGATTTGCTGAAGGGTACAGTCAAGTTCATTTGGTTTGACCAGTGTCAGGTAGCGTTTGAGAATGTGAGGACCCTGTTGTGCTGTGCTCCGGTTCTGGCTGCGCCGCGCCTCGATGAGCCTGGAGGTTGATTCCAGTCATGTTGGGGCAGGTGCGGTTTTGATGCAAGAGGTTGAGGGTATTGATAGGTCAATTTGTTACTTCTCAAAGAAGTTTAATTCGTACCAACTCAATTACTCAACAATCGAAAAGGAGGCATTGGCCTTAATATGGGCCCTCCAGCACTTTGAGGTGTATGTGGGTTTTGGGAGTAGCCCAGTTGTAGTGTATACCGACCATAATCCCCTTACCTTTCTCTGTTCACTTAATTGTCCGAACCGGCGGCTGATGAGGTGGGCCCTGTTTCTGCAGTCCTATAGTTTGGACATTCGGCACATTAAGGGCAAGGACAACGTTGTGGCGGATGCTCTCTCTCGTGCCCCGGTGGGGTAGGAAGTCTCTCTGGCTCTGGATATTTGGTGTTTCGGGGATCCCTTTGGGGCCTCCGTCTTAAGGGGGGGGGCTGTGATGCCCCTGTGGGTTCATCAGTGGAGAGGGTGTGGCTGTCCTGTCTTGGCTGCATTGATCGCACTGATTGCAGTAACTCAGGGCACCTGGGTCTGGTGCTCTACAGCCTTTTTAAAGCCTCTCTGCTCCTGTCTGTTCTCTCTCTCTGCTTTTTCCTGCAGGCACCCGGCTCTGATGAGTATAAACCATGAGTTGACTTGAACAGTGTGGTGCACATAAACACCTTTACCTACCCGTTGACATGTTGTGTCTCCTTTTTGTTGTGGCCTTTTGAGCCAGACGCAACAGCTGGTGTGTTACAAAAACATTTACCTCAAATTAAAACTGAGATTGCAATTTATATGTATGGGAACGTAGTTTTGTAGGAGGCAGGATTTCAAATTCAAACCTTTTCCATGTTCTTGATCACTCAAAAAAAACGAAGTGATGAAGTAAAAATCACCAGGTCAAGTGTTGACAGTATTTACAATACATGTATGTGGACAAGACGACTTCACAACAAAACAAATGTGATTGTTAAACCGTTGAGCTTTTTTTTTGTGCAAACAAGTGTGAACTATGTTTTTTTTTAAACGTCAGCTACATCATCATCATTTGAAAAATGTTGTCATATTCTGTGAAATGATAATGCAGTGACAAATTCTTGTTGCAGGTGATTTAAAATTAATGCAATTCAACCAACATCTCAACCAACATTATTTGCAAAACCTTGTTTTATACATATTTTCTGTCTCGGTCCAATCCCTGTATGAAGAGCTGTGAACTGCGTTTATAATGAAACAGGATGTCTTCAGCATTTTAAGGCACTTTTTAATCTTCCTGTGTAGAGTAAAGCATCTTTCAAATTTAAATTACATTGTTGGATAACAAACGAATCACAGTCTGCAGCCTGGCTGTCACACTCAGATTCGGTATGAAGAAAGAACATATGGAGGACAGGTCATGTTCTGTACATTTTAAATATGCATCAAGGCAGCACATTTTTCTACCCTTTACCTTTAAGCTAGATTAGTGTAACCAAAGAAGGATTAAAGTATTTTTGACATGATTGACTAGAGTTATTCTGAATTTGTTCTCTTCCTTCTTCCACAGATCATTGCATATCAGCCATATGGACGCTCTGTAGACTGGTGGGCTTATGGAGTCCTGCTCTACGAAATGCTGGCAGGACAGGTGAGGGCCACCACACACACACACACACACACACACACACACACACACACACACACACACACACACACACTCCACATTGTACTTTTTATGTCATTAAACACAAGTTTGCTCACAGACTGCTCATACCCACAATATTCCCACTTTGAATTTTCCCAAAAAGCAAGTCCTGCATTTACTCAGGTGGTGCCTCCTAAGACTTTCCCAGCAGCCCTAATAATAAAGACTGACGTACACTACGTACACTCAAACCCCCCATTTCCCCGCCAATCATAGGGTATATTCAATTCAGTGAACATTGTATATGACCTATGTTGTCTTCTTTTAGAGAAGTCAGACACTAATTTGTGTATGATTGTGCATGTGTGCACACAAAAAACACGCAATTAAATGTTGAAACTTTTTGAAGTTACTGCTAACCTGTTCAGGTGCCGCTACGTTGTTTTCCAGGGATTTTCTGTTTATGATGACTGTGTTGTCTGAAATGTTTTAACATGAACTTACAACCACATTTAAGTGGTAATTATAGTTGAATCTCAGACCATGTTGAAGATAAAAAGACTAATCACAACTTTGTGAAATGTGCAGAAGCTTAAAATGTATCATCCATCTTTACAATATTAATTTAAATTTCCTCAGGATAGTGTTTACACCATTTCAAAATATCACCAAATTAGATGGGTTTGAATTCTTTATTGACAGATATTCAATTAAACATGTTTCCAAGACTCAACACTAAATTATTTAATAAAACATGTATTACTTATTTACATGTTTTTTAAGTGACTCCCCTTCATTAAGGCCAACATTGTGTAAGTGCAAGTACATGCAATAACATGAACATGGGTATGTTTTTTCCCTCCCAAATGAACTCCATAGCAAGCTGTTAAACAATTTACAAAATGTTCAACTTATTGAGATGTTTCCTTCCTCTGTCTTTCCCTGCCTTGCGTGAAATCAGCTAAAGAGGGCATGACGCAGACAGGCTATCTCTGCCCAAAGGGGCCAGTGGAGTGGAAATGACAAATAATTAGTTTTATGGAATGTCAAAACACCCACATTATGGGAAAACTTTTTTCATAACATTTTCAAACAGAGGGCATGAATGACATTAAACAAATATTGGTGCCATTGTTGACACGTCACTTTTGTCAGTGAAAAGGCCGTCAAGTAAACAACAATAACTTAATCATCCGTTATGTGACAATGGATGAAACACCAACAACACTCTCAAAATGATCTCCTCTTTCCAACAGCCTCCGTTTGATGGCGAGGATGAAGATGAGTTGTTCCAGTCCATTATGGAGCACAACGTGTCCTACCCCAAGTCTATGTCCAAAGAATCTGTCTCCATCTGCAAAGGAGTGAGTAAACATTCTTTGCTATCAATAAAAACATGTTCTGTTGCTAAAAAAACGTTTTTGTAGATAACTTGAATCCAAAAACATGATGATAGGTAAGTGTATTGGGTATGTATATAATGTTTACATTGTACAATGTCAGTGTTGCAGTGTTTTTCTGCTAGTTTATCTCGGGATCAAGGTTAATCTAGGGAGAAACACTGACGGGCATTGTCACCGCATGCTGCAAGACTTTTCTCAGACTTTAGGAAGTGTAGCTCCATTTGCTCTAAGAATGACGTGTAGGCTTTTTTAAATACTGTCTCGGAAGTCATCTTCAAGTTGTCTACCCTTTTCCCGCTCAGCTCTCGCGTCTGTGACGTTTGAATTATTAAAGCTTTGAAGGGAAATATATCAGGTCCTCCAACATACTTCTCAAGGGCATCTGTAAAGTATTCAGTGATTGTAGTTTCTTAAAGGTTTTTGCAAATCATTTTTAGCCATTTTACAGAGATTGTTCTAGTAAAGGTTTAATTCTAAACACAAACTAGTTTAGTGGCTACTTAAGAACATACTATTCAATAACACTAAAGGATATTGAGAGCATATTTAGCATTTGGAAATATACATTTGCTTGATCAAGATACAAAATATATATTTGAGAACTTGTTGTCACTTTCCCACAACCTTTATTAACAGAATGCCTCAGGTGTGGACAGTTGGCCCCTCCTGATAACGTGAAGATATTGAATAGTGAATCACCAGTGATCTGCTGCTGAGAAGTGATTTTTGTGTCCCAGACCCTGAATGTGCAAAACAGATTATAAAAGCAGAATATTTTAAATGTGACGACGTTGACCAGAAAGGTATCCCATATGTTGTACATACAACATTATTTTACTATGTTCAATCTGAATTTACTTTAAAATAATAACATCTATATTGATTGTGACTTTTCTACATCCAACTCACAGCTGTATCATTGCTTTGAGAAAAAATATTATTAATTTACCGCTTTTAGAAGTGAAGATATAGTCATTTGTTCTGGGCATGTCATTTTCGAGCCCTGAGACCTGAAAAACAGGCTTGGGGCTTAACAGGTTAACAGGTTGTTATCATGGGAGAATTACTATTCTTGTAGTACTACTGCCTTATTAGGCCCATATTGAGCAGAGCATATTAAGACCAAAACTCATGTACAACAACTTCCTTACTTGCAATAAATAAGCACTAAATAGAGGGTTATTGAGGAAAAACTCTCAACTAATGGCTTATTACTTGTAGAATATGGTCATGTAGAATAAGGCATTAATACGTGTTTTATAATGACTAATAAAGAGCCAATATACCGCTAATATGAATGTTAATTAACAACTAGTTGATGGTTAATTTGCGTACCTTTAATATAAAGTAAACCTTTTCTTCCTTTTTGGATAGGGAACACTTTTTACTGATCACTCTCCGATCTTCGTGGAGACATTCTAAATAGAGTGTATGACATTTGATGTTGTAGCCCAGCACTGGCCTTGTTTCTTGCAATTTGTCATTACATTAAACAGATCTCCTGTGGTTTGTTAATCGAATGCTGTTTCCACTGCCATGAGTTCTCCAGAGACAGAGGGGAGTGACCAGAACAGAGGGTCAGGGCAAGACACTTTGTATCTAGTAAAGAAAGAAACACTGGTATATTAGTGCATGGTCATGGTAAGTAGTGTTTCCCCTACCATTGTCTTGGAGGGGCGCCCCGCCAACAGAGCCCCGCGCCTCCCCTGAAATTCAAGGTGTTTAAAAAAAAAAAAAAAGTAATATATATATAGCACCAAATTGCAACTAATGTCACTTTTCACATTGAACATGTGCTCTTTTATTAAATAAACTAAACGCTTTCATTTTAAGTTGTGAGTTTACTGTTCTCATTCATAACACTCCGTTCGATGTCTCACTATGGGATGCGCCTCATCGCGGAGCAAACAGAAGCATCAATCTCATTACGCCAATCCTGATTGGCTGGTGATCTTGACGTCAGTGTCAGGGGAAATCACCCCCTATAAGTAGCTTGCGCCACAACGCATGCGTCATTCAAACACCTCTTCTCGCTTCAGAGCACATTTCTACAGTAGCCGGGCAAGCTTCACTGTCCACAGACTGAACCCAAATACCCATTTCGGTCGACGGGCGCTCGCCGGCTACTCCTTCTGCTTCGCAGGAAGATGGTAGTACTAACGCTGTTAGTATATAAAATCGACCTCGCCCTTCTCTTCCCCGGAAAGTAAGGTAGGTCCGATTTTTTTAAGCTAGCAGCACACCTGTTGCTAGCTCGCTCCCTCTCTACCGACACCACGGTAGCGAGGACGTTTTTTCTTTTCTCTCCTCCACGGAGGGGAAAAGGATTAAAAAGGAGCATACTGCCACACCAGTCAGTATTCTCCGGGAATAAAAGACCCACACTGTCCTTTTCTCCGGATTAAGGACAAGGTGGTTTTATCTTTTCTCCCGTCCCACCTGTCGAGAGCGGGCCCTCTCCACGCCACGAGGCGGCCAAGATGGACGCCCCTCTCCCTCACACCAGAGGAGTCAGGGACTCGGTGGCTCGACTCGGTGGCTCGACTCTGCGGCTGCGGGTTGAAGATATCGGGCACAGACACACACCAGGTCTGTTCGTCCTGCCTCGGGCTGGAACACGCCCGGGGCGCTATCGACAACCCCGGCTCATGCGGACATTGCGTCCGCTTCACTGTTAAGAGCCTCCGCCGACGGTTAGCTCGATAAGCTAGCCTGTCGGAACAGGACCCCCCCATGTCCACGGACCCGCCGACCGGCAGTCAGGACACGGGGGCGTCCACCACAGAGTGAGCCCCTCTCCGTGTCGGTCTGGGGCTCACTATCTGCTATGGCTATAGAACCAGAATCCCGCGCCCTGGCAGGCCGGGACCCGGTGACGGAAAGACACGCGGGAACGATTTCCCGCGCTCCACCAAGCTGGGGCTCCCGGTTAGACCTCACCATGGTCTCACCCGCGGAGGATGTCCTCGGGCCTGACTACGAGGAGGACGAAGAGGAGGACGCCCTGGCGTTCCTCCTGTCCGAATCGGATGAACAGGAAGAGGACACCTTCATGTCACCGGCATGAGTGAATGAGGCAAGTGCTGTTCTCCTGGGCGATAGCACACCAGCTTCGCCCGGTCTGAGCATGGACCTGCAGGCAGTGTGTAAACGCGCTGCGGCCAGACTCAACGTCCCATGGCCCGAAATGGCCAAGGAGACCTCCAGGTCCCACTACGAGGGAAAACATCTTCCCCAAGCAGCGGGGAAAAAGAGACAACTCCTTCCAGTCTTCCCGGAGATGGTGGATGAGGTGTCGGTCTCGTGGAGAGACCGGCCCTTCAGCAACAAGGTCCCAATACAGGGTGCCTCCTCCCTAGACTGTGACGGAATGGAGAAGCTCGGCCTGCTCTGCATGCCGCCCATGGAACTGCTGGTAGCGGCTCACCTTCTACCAAAGGTGGGCCCGTCACCAAGCAGGAACCCCACGCTGCCAGCAAAGTCGGACCGTTTTCAGTCAGCAATGACTGAAAAGTCCTACAAAGCGGCAGCGTTGTCCGCCAGGGCCCTGAACGTGTCCTCGCTGTTAACCGCCTACCAAGCGGAGCTCTGCGAGGACCTGTCGGGTAACCCGGGGGCAGCCACTCTGGACGAGATGGCAGCGGTCACGGACATTTGTCTCTGTGTCCAACAGGCAATTGGGATCATGGTGGTGCAGGAAAGAGCGAGATGGCTCAACCTCACCACTCTCCCAGACCGGGAAAAGGAGGATGTGCTGGATATGCCCATCGTTCCCGAGGGAATTTTCGGCTCCGCTCTCTCCTCCATGCAAAGGAGGTGTGAGACGAAGAAGAGGGAGGACGAGGCACTCCACCTCTGCCTCCCTCGAAGGGTTCAGCCGCTGCTCTCGCAGCAGCAGTCCTCTGCCCAAGCTGCCTCGAACTCTGCTCGGTTTAAAACACCGAAGACGCAGAGGTCGCAGCCCAGGCTGAGCATCTGAGCAGCTAGGGCATCTCTCAAAAGACGGATTATTGACGGGTCTGTGAAGGCACCACGCGCACGTGCAGTGCCAGCTGGGGTCGTAAGGGCTCCACCGTCACACGCATGCGCTGTGCCGGCTGGAGCTGTGAAGGCACCACCGTCACACGCATGCGCTGTGCCGGCTGGAGCTGTAAGCGTGACATCTCAGCTGGCTCTAAGGAGCATACAGCAGGAGATACTCACGACATCTGCCTGGGCTTCTCAAAACAGTTATACTTTATCTGTTTTCACAAGCCCAGAGAGAGTCAACCCATATTCCGGCGTGCGGAGAGTATTGGTTATTATGTAATGCGTAGTGGCACTACACCCGACTTTTCTAGTGCGGGACGCGCCTACGGGTGCTGTCCTTTCACGGAAGGTGGTCACCACGGACGCATGTCAGACAGGCTGATAGGGTATTTACGAAGGTCGCCCGGTGAGAGGTCTCTAGAGCAGAGACCTCCAGCGGGCACACGTAAATTACCTGGAGCTTTTAGCGGTGTTCCCCACCCTAAAATGCTTCCTGCCTTCTCTCAGAGGACACCATGTCCTCGTGAGGACAGACAACACGATATCGTGTATGAACCGCCAAGGGAGGTTGCGTGGTCACCAGTCACACACACTGGCACACGAACTGATCCCTTGGAGCGGCAGACGTCTCCTCTCTGAGAGCGACACAGGTACCGAGAGTTATGCACCTAGGGACAGAATTACTGTCCAGAGGCGCACCACTCTATGCAGAATGGACTCCACATCCAAGGATCGTGAGTCTGCTGTGGGTGCGTTACGGCGAAGCCGCGTTAAATCTGTTCGCATAAAGAAAAATTGCTCAATGACAGCTGTTCTCTTTAATGCACGATTTAAACGCACTGTTAGGTGGGGACGCACTCGTACACGATTGACCTCCGGGTTCTCTGTACGCGTTCCCACCCCTGGCTCGGTTACTCCCAACTCTGGCCAGAGTGAAGGAGCAACGCCACACACTTACTCCGATGTTTCCGCCCTAGCCCGCAACGTACGGGCTGGCGGAGATATATCAGCTGTTGTGCGGGCGGCCATGGCAGCCCCCACCACGCAGGGACAGATTGTCTCAGGTGAGGGGGGGGGGCGATCCTTCACCCACGCCCAGAGCGCGGGGCACTATGGGCCTGACCCGTGAGTGGTACAATCTGAATACAGTGGGACTCCCTCAGAAGGTGATAAACACTATTCAGAGTGCGAGAGCTTCCTCCACCAGGTCTCTTTACGACTGTAAGTGGAGGGTGTTTGAGGAGTGGTGCCTTCAAGAAGGGCACATCTCTTTTCAATGTCCTGTCGGGGTGATTTTATCATTCCTACAGGACTTGATCGATAAACAGAGCTTTCTCCACGATCAAGGTGTACCTGGCTGCTATTGCTGCATGCCATGTGGGCTTTGAAGGTAAGACGGCTAGCCAACATCCTTTGGTCTGCCGTTTTATGAAGGGAGCGCGCAGGCTCCTCCCTGTCTCCAGGTCGCTGGTGCCCTTATGGGACGTTGCAGTGGTTTTAAATGGGCTCAAAATGACCCCATTTGAACCCCTGGAAGGAGCTGACATGAAACATCTGTCACTCAATACAGTGCTGTTACTGGCCCTGGCATCCGCCAAGCGGGTCAGCGGTATTCATGCACTGTCTGTACATCCCTCATGCACTCAGTTCGCCCCAGGGCAAACGAGAGTGTTGTTGAAACCCAACCCTGCCTTTACACCAAAGGTGGTTGGTTCGTGTACCCCAATTGACATTGAGGCATTTGCTCCACCGCTGGTTTCCTCCGGGGAGCAGCAGCAGGATCTGTTGTGTCCAGTCCGGGCTTTACACACATATATGGACAGATCAAAAGAGCTTCGTCTTAATGACCAACTCTTCGTGTCCTGGGCTAACCCTCACAAGGGTAAGCCTGTTACTAAGCAACGGCTCTCCCACTGGATTGTGGAGGCAATTGCTGTGGCACCCTCGGGTTCGCGAGTTTTTCTCTTGACTCAGGGTCTGGCGGCATCCTGGGCTCTGTTCAGGATGTCTCCCTTTCAAGACATTGGTGCAAGCGGCGAGCTGTTACTCGCTGCTCACTTGTGTCCGCCTTTTAACAGTCTGGGCGTTCTCCTCCCAGATTGACTCAAACAGTGCTGGGCACCTGGTTGAGTCGGAGTCCTACCTGTTAAACTTCTGATCGGTTGGCGATTTTCGAGATAAGCTCGTCTGACAATACGGGAGCTACAATATCCCATAGTGAGACATCGAACGGAGTGTTATGAATGAGAACTATAGGTTACTTACGTAACCCCAGTTCTCAGAGTAACATGAAGTGAGATGTCTCACCAGACGGCCCTCCTTGCTATGGTGAAGCGAGAAGAGGTGCTTATTTTGAATGACGCATGCGTTGTGGCGCAAGCTACTTATAGGGGGTGATTTCCCCTGACGCTGACGTCAAGATCACCAGCCAATCAGGATTGGCGTAATGAGATTGATGCTTCTGTTTGCTCCGCGATGAGGCGCATCCCATAGTGAGACATCTCACTTCATGTTACTCTGAGAACTCGGGTTACGTAAGTAACCTATAGTTTTTGACCCTAAGAAACACTGATGCATTAATCAATAACAATAATCCACAGCTCCTCTCTCTGCTCCAGAGGATTTAAAAAATATATATCCCAATGCCACCCTCAATAAAAACTGCGAGTCACTTAGAAACATTGTTCATGTGGTTCATGTCGGTAGAAGCAGACAGTTCCTGTCAGCAGTGAAGAGGAGAAGAAACCCTCTTTAATGGTCACACATGCAGAGCACACAGTACACACAGTGAAATGTGTTCTCTGCTTTTAACCCATCCTAGTACCAGGAGTCTAGTACTAGGAGCAGTGGGCAGCTATTGTACAGCACCCATGGAGCAATGGGGGTGGGGGGTTGTCTGGTGCCTTGCTCAAGGGCACCACGGCAGGGCCCAGGAGGTGAACTGAGACCTCTCCAAGTAGCAGTCCACACTCCATATTTTGGAGTCTGTTCGGGGACTTGAACCGGCGACTGACTGAGCCACTGCCATTGTAGACCTTAAAGATACAGCGAGACTGTTCGTAACAGAAGCGGCGACATAAGGATGTGTTAGTATACCTTTCTTCTTCTTAAATTCCAAAAGTAAGCTCAAGGGTTGCAGAAAAGCACATTTAATTTAAGTGGTTAATTTAAGTCTTTATTGTTGTCCAGAGGCGGGGCAAATTCACTGAGCTGTGCAATAACACGCTTTGTCTCCTTGTCCTTTCCTCAACTCCACTTGTTTTTTACTGTACCCCTCTTCCCTTTTCCATCCTTGTCTTAGCGCCACGTGTGCGTGTGCTACAATGTGTGCAGCACTTACTCTCAATGAATACATAGTGCTTGGAAGCAGCCTTACACGCTGGAAGAAGAAAAAAGAGACAGAGTGGTTTGAGGGAAATAAAGAAGGGGAGCGTGAATAACCAATGTTGACAGAAAACTGATGTTCATACGGCAATGTATAATAAGACCTTTGGAAGACATAAGTATCTCAGTGAAAAGGACATAAACAATGCAGTATATCTCTGTATGCAAACATACATATGCTGGTGGAGTGCAATTATACATATAGGCTCTATTTTAAGTAAGCCTGGGTAAACTGTACAGTTCATTACATTTAAAATAGGTCACAGATGGAGATACACATTTATCTCAGTAATGGGATGCCACCTAAAGAGGGTCGCCCATCTGAATGCTGTTGTAGTTCATTATGATTACGGAAAGAGAATCAGAGTGAGACAGATATGAATTAATATTGAGGGTAATATGTGACATAAAGGTCAGTGAAGCAAATATTTGAGTAACTTACTTGAATAAATCTCTGGATATCTTGTGTATTGTCAACACAGAAGTTCGGATATAAAAACTAAAGTGTGGTTTATCTTTATTCAGACGTTTTTCTCGGTAGATCCCCTGGTTCTCTCCAAATTAATTGGGCTCTAAAGATGTGTGTTTTAAAAGCCTTGATGTACTGATCATACTGATCTCTGCCGACTTAGACACTCCATCTGCTTTCTCTTTTACTTATTTTTCTCCTTGTCATATCTTGTGGTTTGATGTTCTCAGCAGAAGCAGCAGGGTAACTTTATAGTTAGCTACACTTTGTGAACACGTGCAACCTCTGTTGACAGTTTATGGCACGGCTAAGCAATTCATGTTTGACTAACAGTTTGCAGACAGAATGATGAAATGCTTTGCATGAAATGTCAACACCACATCTTCTATTTTTCAGTAGAAAATCATCAATCACATTTTAACTGAGTGTTTTATTGACATGGTGTCAGCGCAGCAGTCAGTTGGATCAAGGACATTGCAATGTGTAACGGGACTCATTTTAATGGTGATAGAGCCTTGTGTTTGCAGCAGGATGAGTGACATTCGTGTGGACAGACAGAAATCTGTAAAAGTCATTTTCTTCCTCGTCAACAGCTGTCTGATGTGCTCTGCCAGCTGGATGCACTCTGCTAGTTCAGATGGCCCAGCCCACGGCCTGTATGGGGAAGGGGCTTACTGCAGGAAACTGGCCTGCAAAATCCTGCAAGTAGATACAGTATTTAACACTTAAGAAAGATTGTTTTTAGCATGTCACTTAAAATGGTCATGTCTTTTAAACTATATTTTTCTTCAAAAGGTTAAACAATCAGAGATCTGGCAGTGCAGTGGTGTATTTATTGCCTTTATGTGTCTGTACCTGCACCTCTGTTCTTATGCAGATTCTTCATACAGTACCAACACATCTAAAGCAATGCTGGGCTGTTTAACAATCTGTTCAATTATATGAAATACAACTTGTTAAAGTGGACATGTTTTGATTTCGATAGTGGGATCCGATAAACAGGATAAACACAACATTTGAAACATCAATAATGTGCAATGAAATACAAAGCTTTACCTGCATATTCAATGTGTTCTTCCGTATTGAAACAGCAGAACGGTACCTTTAGGGGAAAGAAAGAGAGGGATGAATGCGCTTGTATTTTATAGGAGTTTCTTTCCACTATTTGTTTTGTCTGTGCATTGGACACCGTTATTAAAAAAGAAAGGACATTTTGAAAGTAAAAACAACTTCCAAGTAACTCAATAAAAGCCAAGAGCTGCATTAAACAGTGCTGATGGCTATGCAGCTCTGGAGTGTGTTCTGCAGTATACTTAACCATAACCTAGCAACACATTTTAATTTTGATTCTTGTCAAACAAACTAGTGTAAGACAAAAGGATTGTGTCAGAGGTTGTAATAAGATAGCTCAAGGGTGAGTGATTATCATGTCATATCATTCAGGATAACTGCCAAGGTGACTGAGCTACACAGGAAAGTGTGCATCACAGATTAGGGCTTTAACTGGCGGTGCTTCTGTGTATATATACATGCATGCTTTCTAAAAAAACATACATTGCACTTACATGGTAATGGAAGCCAGCCTATATAAGCATTAAACCGGCTCAGGCAAACTAAGCACCATTTATTTTTCCTGAATCCAGTGCATGAATTAATCATTTTGTCCTTGGAATTTCAATGCTGAAACCCACCAGTCTCTCTGTCTGTCTCTACACAGTTATTTCCCTTCCTAAACAATACCAGAAGGAAAAACTCACTGCATTAAGGTGGCATAGCGAATGTTCAACAGGTGATATTCCATATTGTATACTGTATAAAAAAACTGCAGAACACCATCCATTACGAGTAGTGATTTCTTTAATTCCTTTAAAAGATGCTTGTTTCCATCTCCAGACCTAGTTGTGTTGTGTTCAGGACATTATTTGGATAGTTATGTTTGAGTAATACCAGAAGGCACCTAGAAAAGGACGTTCATCGTTCATTATGTTCCATGCGAGTATTTTCTTTTATTATTATTAACTTTGTTTGCTTTTTAGCAAAGTGCAAAGGGTGTCCTCATGTTATCTGCTGTGCGATTTGGAAGTGGTTCTCTAAAGGCAGAACAAGCAGAGCGAAGGCAGAAGGCTCATCTGTTTAGCTGTCGTTTACTGACCTAGAAAAGAGATGAAATCCCATTACAAAGCACATCAGTGAAAGAACTAAATAGTGGAAGGGAACAGGTGAGGGTTTTCCTGATGCACTTACACTGACCACTGTGCGAGAGAGACATTAAAATGCTGATTTCATTGTTTATCTGGGAAATGAAATGATGCTTTCTGTATTATTTGCTGAAAGGGATATTTACATAAACATTGATGAATAAAATGAAACTTTTTTCCTTTGAAGTTGTGGGAACTAATGTGAATAATGCTTTCCACACCGTAAGAGGGGTCATCACTGTGATTGTCTTTGTTCTAACCTCATGCCCTTTCTGTTCCTTACTATGAGCAGCTGATGACCAAGCACCCATCCAAGCGTTTGGGCTGCAGCACTGAAGGAGAGAGAGACATCAGAGAGCACGCCTTCTTCCGTCGCATCGACTGGGAGCGCCTGGAGAACAGGGAGATTCAGCCGCCCTTCAAGCCAAAATCGGTAAGTGCTATGGTACAGTACATTCACTTTTACACCGGGCAATAGGGTTTCCTTAATACTGAATAATCGAATTAAGTATTACACCGCTTGGTATGATTACTTTTATAGATGTCATGATGAGTGGCAGGCCACATTTCCCATTACACTTGTCTGTCTTTCACCAGAGGAATTGTGCTATCTTGAGCCTTTTTTCCTTTGGATGCATGTTGCAAATTGTGAAATGTCAGCAAAAATGACTTTCTTTGAGACGCACTATTTTCTTTGTCTACACCTTTTCAGTATTTTTGCAACTTTCCATTCATCACAGAATATCACTAACTGCGGTTTTTCCACCTGTTTTTCGTGCCCATTTATAACTTTCAAATAGAAAAGCAGGACGTTTTGGCGAAAACATTTGAAAATTCACAACTCAAGTCGTTTCACAAGTTTTACACTCGGCTGCAAAAGTTCGACTTCCATTATTTTTTTCCTCGGGACCCAGGAGGATATGGCAACAAAAACATTTTCATAAATGGAAGAAATAATAAAAATACATTTGAATGCATCAACACAACACAGATAAAAAGAGAAGTTAACAAATCCAACTTTATGAACAGCATGAATCCTAAACTACAGATGTGCTCATCACTACAGGACAAGACTTTTGATGCCACTCTTCACTCCTTTGGGGAGTTCGTGTTTGTGGCTGTTTGTTTACTTGATCCTCACTGCCGTCTTCTCTCATATTTGTCAGGGAAGGTCAATCATCAGAACTTCTGTAGATGCTGTCCTTGAGTATGGTTACAGTGTTGTTTTTGCTTAAGTGATTGTCCCTATTAGAACTGATTATCTATTAAAATAATTTAGTATACTACAGGATCATTTTATATTATATAACTTGGACATACAGTGCTATGTTTTCAGTGTTAAACAGTGTTCAAATTAAAATGATCAGCTGGTGCATAATGTAGCAATCCAGACAAAGTAAGGTGCCGGTCATAATATGTTAAACACTGACTATTTGGACAAAATTGGCTGCTCAAGATTACATTTTCAACAACAACATTTTCAATTTTTTTGGTGTTTTTTTTTCTAAACACATTACCGGTACTTTAAATTCCCTTCACATTTCTCCAAGAAACCCTTCCTGTTAATGTTGTCCGGAATATGTATCCTGGAAAGTTATGAGATTTGAAGTTTTCAAATACACAGTATATTGCAGAAAAAAACATGTTACCTGCAAACTCTAGTCCATCCCTTTCCTCTTTCTCTCCCATTTTACTCAAGCCTCACATGTAAAGTACACAGAACCACTGTGTCCTCATGCGGAAGAATTGTGTTGCTGCAGACTCTGAATTGATCGTTTTTCAGTCAGGACAGTAATTTAAAATATCTTGTTTTGCAAGAATAGACATTTACCATTCAAAAACATCACGCTGCACATACACTGAACAAAAATATAAATGCAACACTTTTGTTTTTGCTCCCATTTTTCATGAGATGAACTCAAAGATCTAAAACATTTTCTATATACACAGAATAACCATTTCTCTCAAATATTGTTCACAAATCTGAAAAAACAGCATGATTATTGCACAGGTGTGCCTTAGGCTGGCCACAATAAAAGGCCACTCTGAAATGTTCAGTTTTATCACACAGCACAATGCCACAGATGTCGCAAGTTTTGAGGGAGCGTGCAATTGGCATGCTGACAGCAGGAATGTCCACCAGAGCTGTTGCCCGTGAATTATATGTTCATTTCTCAGCCTGTCCTCCTACAAAAAACGACCATATAGGTCGATTGTTCAGCAGCTAAATACGACCCAGTCACGTTTTAAAGTGCAGCACCTCTAGTGGTCGTGTAAGAAACAACATGCTCCTGTTGATTGCAAACGCTCCGGAGGGTCGTTTATTCACAAATAACCCTCCCTGGAAAATCCTAAATTGTGGAATAGTTTGACCCTTAAAATGCTTTTTTATTAGATTTCTAGCGAGAAGTGTATATTGTACTTTTATAATCTACGTCCAGTGGATGTGTAGGATCTACAGTTTGATAGATATACGAAGATGATTTGAGGTCTCGCCAGGAGAACGTGTACTGTCTATGGGGCAGCTTCCATGTAAAGTTAGCGTGGGTGAAAACAGTATTTCCGGTCTCGAAGTTTTCATAATAAAACCGGAAGTATTCCCCACACTATCAAATGATTACACAGTGATATCTCCATTACTTATCCACTAAAAAACATCAGTTTATCCTTGTTAATTACACAATATTGATTGGTTTAAATTGTGTACAATGCTTTTGTGTTTTTAACCTTCGATTCGGAGAAACAAATTCTTTTTTCGGAGTTTAGACACTACAGAGTTCCCGAAGACACTAGACTAACCAGAATCCCCAGCTATCGTTTGGGACTACAACATCCGCCTTGCTTTACAAACCCCGTGATTAGCCCTCATGCTCTGTGATTGGATATTGGAGTGGCAGTGCGACAAGGTTACGCCGAGCAGAGTTGGGTGTAACGCGTTACTTTGTAACGCGTTACTGTAATAATATTACTTTGTCGGTAACGGAGTAGTGTAACGCGCTACTTTTATAATCCAGTAATCACACTACAGTTACTAACATTGCCCCGACACGCGTTACTTCGTTACTTTCTAAAATCAGTCATAATCAAACCTCAACAAACACCTGCAAAGAACACATGCTAGGTGAAGCTAACGCACATAGCTGTTTATTTATATCACACACGTAGTCTGTTCTTCTTCTCTGTTTTCCGGTTGTTGCTTGTTTTGAATGACGAATACACACTACCGCTGCCTGTTGGTAAGGAGAGTTATTGCCACTCAAGCATGCGCAGTTCGTACGTGCTCGGCTGAAGTCTGGCTCCAGTGCAACACATGGCCAACACGCAGGAGAACACGCTAACGCAACAGCGTGAGCAGAGATAGACTGCGCAAAATATACAGATAGCAGGAGACAGAGGACAGCCACGGTCAGATAGCAGGAGACAGAGGACAGCCACGGTCAGATAGCAGGAGACAGAGGACAGCCACGGTCAGATAGCAGGAGACAGAGGACAGCCATGGTCAGATAGGAAAACATTCAGGAGCTATCTGGATCAGTCTTATGCGACAATGGAAACTGAACTAAAGAGAACATTTGAAACTTTAGCAGTCTGCGTGATCTGCCTGTAGGGAGCGGCGGGCCGGCCCTGCGAGTAAAGTAACGAGTAAAGTAACGAATTACTTTATGTAGATAGTAACGAAGTAGTGTAATGTATTACTTTTTTTAAAAGTAATATGTAATATATTACTTTTTTTTAGTAACGACCCCATCTCTGACGCCGAGTGTCAAACAGCTCTTTGAAATGGAATGGAACCACGCCAGACTATCCAAAACTGGACTTGGACAGGTCCAGCCCAGCCCTCCCCCCCAGAATTACACAATGCTGGCTATTGTGTGTTTCGCAACATGTTCTATGGCACGTCTCTACTGGGAATTGTAGTTTTAAAAAGATGTTTTCGTATTTCCCACAATTAGAAGTTGCCAGTATTAAACTGTATACATCCCTGGAGGTTTAGGGGATACGAAACACATTGGTGTTATCAAATTTAAAACATATAATTAATACATGGGTGAAAATTGCTTGTGTCCATAATGGGCAGCATTAATATATATTCGGGTACAGCCCTAGAAAATCGCTTGGGTCCATAATGGGCAGCATTAATATACCCACATGACAGCTAAGGTCAGAAGAGCTTTATTTAACAGCTGGTCTCATGTCTGTGACCCCTCCTGTTGTTAATTGATAAGCCTGAAACATGCACTTGTCAAGGTTCTGATGCACATTTAGCAAATATGGCAGTAGCCATCGATCATCTTAAGATAAGATACTTTATTGATCCCAAGTTGGGAAATGTTTTTGTTACAGCAGCATGTACTACTTTGTTCTACTCCACTACAATTCAGAGGTTAACCTGGTATTTTTACTACATTTATTTGTGTTACTTTGTAGAGTAAAATTCAGCCTTATCAGTTTGTCTGTTTTGCACATCCTCCTGTTAATATCTTTGGACGTCCTGCACTAAACTGTTTTATTGTAGAGATCACTACAGTATCTACTTGATATTTTCTATTCTATATTTCTATCATTGACCCCTATTTTGTATGTAGGCTACTCTTATTATTTAAATGTTTTCATCAAATATAACTTATTCAACAACTAAATTCAATAACGTGCTTTAACCACTAGGAGGTGCGGTTTAGATCAGTGGTCGAGTTAATAAAACATAATAATATCAAACATAATATGACTACACTTTATTGTGAAATTAAAACAGAACGTTAAAGGAAAATACAGTTTCAGTCTCTCGATGTGAAGCTTATGAATTGTACCATGAACTTGTATAGACCTGTAACAGTCAACTGCATGAGGAGTTGGAAAGGTAGTTCAGAAAATCAGTAATATCTTTAAAAACTACAAAAAAGTCCCTTTCTATCAGCTGTGCACCGTTATGGTGTAAATACAGACTATCTACTAATTGGATCAAATATAAAAGTCAGCAGAATTAGTGTTGATACTGCAAGGAGACGTATTGTGTGAAAAGAAATGGAAGATGTTGTTTAATTGTTGATATATTTATGGTCTACGTCACGTATTCAGTTTTGGCGGCATCTCTTCCAGTTTGTCAAAAGGTCTTCTGATCAGGGCTCTATAAATACATATCTAGGGCAGATATGTAATATTTAATGCAGCCGAACCGTGTATTACAATTCCGTTATGTGATGACTTTCAAAGAGAAAAGCAAGCACACTCGGAATAAAGTATTTTATTTTTTAAAAATATTTTCCGATTTCATATCACATAAACACCATATCCCGACGTGCATTGCGGCGTGATTTTAGCCTGTCAAAACCTCGGAAAAAATAAATGTGTCTCTCAGAATCGAAAGAGAAAAGCATTGTACACAATTTAAACCAATTCATGTCGTATAATTAACTAGGATAAACTGATGTTTTTTAGTGGATGAGTACTGCAGATATCACTGTTAAATCATTTGATCATTGGTTTTATTATGAAAACGTCGAGACCGGAAATACTGTTTTCAACCCGTAACTTTACATGGAGGCTTGCCCCATATACACGTTCTCCTGACGAAACCTCAAATCATCTTCGTAATATCTATCAAACTATAGATCCTTCTAAAAGTACAATATATACTTCTCGCTAGAAATCTAATCATAAAGCGTTTTAATGGCCAAACTATCCTACAATTTAGGATTTTACAGAGAGGGTTATTTGTGAATAAACAACCCTCTGTAACGTTTGCATTCAACGGGAGCACTAGAGGCCGACAATTTTAAAACGTAATTATAGGTCGTATTAAGCGCTTGAACAAACGACATATTTGGTCGTAATAAGGGCTTAAACAATCGACCCATTTGGTCGTATGATTTGGAGGACTTGTTGTCATTTCTCTACCATAAGCCGTCTCCAAAGGCGTTTCAGAGAATTTGGCAGTACGTCCAACCGGCCTCACAACCGCAGACCACGTGTAACCACACCAGCCCAGGACCTCCACATCCAGCATGTTCACCTCCAAGATCGTCTGAGACCAGCCACTTGGACAGCTGCTGCAACAATCGGTTTGCATAACCAAAGAATTTCTGCACAAACTGTCAGAAACCGTCTCAGGGAAGCTCATCTGCATGCTCGTCGTCCTCATCGGGGTCTCGACCTGACTCCGGTTCGTCGTCGTAACCGACTTGAGTGGGCAAATGCTCACATTCGATGGCATCTGGCACGTTGGAGAGGTGTTCTCTTCACGGATGAATCCCGGTTTTCACTGTTCAGGGCAGATGGCAGACAGCGTGTGTGGCGTCGTGTGGGTGAGCAGTTTTCTGATGTCAATGTTATGAATCGAGTGGCCCATGGTGGTGGTGGGGTTATGGTATGGGCAGACGTATGTTATGGACGATGAACACAGGTGCATTTTATTGATGGCATTGTGAATGCACAGAGATACCGTGACGAGATCCTGAGGCCCATTGTTGTGCCATTCATCCACGACCATCACCTCATGTTGCAGCATGATAATGCACGGCCCCATGTTGCAAGGATCTGTACACAATTCCTGGAGGCTGAAAATATCCCAGTTCTTGCATGGCCAGCATACTCACCGGACATGTCACCCATTGAGCATGTTTGGGATGCTCTGGATCGGCGTATACGACAGCGTGTTCCAGTTCCTGCCAATATCCAGCAACTTCGCACAGCCATTGAAGAGGAGTGGACCAACATTCCACAGGCCACAATCAACAACCTGATCAACTCTATGCGAAGGAGATGTGTTGCACTGCGTGAGGCAAATGGTGGTCACACCAGATACTGACTGGTTTTCGGACCCCCCCAGACCCCCCCAATAAAGCAAAACTGCACGTTTCAGAGTGGCCTTTTATTGTGGCCAGCCTAAGGCACACCTGTGCAATAATCATGCTGTCTAATCAGCATCTTGATATGCCACAGCTGTGAGGTGGGATGGATTATCTCGGCAAAGGAGAAGTGCTCACTATCACAGATTTTTTCAGATTTGTGAACAATATTTGAGAGAAATGGTTATTTTGTGTATATAGAAAATATTTTAGATCTTTGAGTTCATCTCATGAAAAATGGGAGCAAAAAGTGTTGCATTTATATTTTTGTTCAGTGTAATATCAGAGAATGAAAGCCAATTATAAGATTTTAAACCTGCTCAGGCTAACAAAGCACCATTTCCATTTCCAGTCCACTGGATGAGTCTGCCATTTTGTCCTTACTGTCATTAGTGTCAATACTGAAACCAGTCTCACTGTCTCTATAAGTGTACGTAAATTATTCTGTCAGACTGGAGCAAAGATTGGGGTAAAACTACTGGTGAGAAAAAGGACACAACTGCATAGATGGTTAGTTTCACTTTATTTATTTAGTTATTCTTTGCTGTTATAGTGCATTTTGAGGCAGTCAGCATGCATAGTTGTCTGCATATGGGTGATGGGTAAGTGATTCCTTCAATAAATAAATTATATACATGTACATATTTTAGTTAAAGCTTAGTCACTCTTTTTTTTCCATTTTGGTAGACCGGACGGTTAACATTGTTCTATTGTGGACATTAGGACGGGACAACATTGTATAATCAAATGTTCTTGGAAACATATACTCTACTTGAACATACTGTAATTACCTTAACAACCATTATCCATGACCATCCATCCATTCACTCATTCCTATATCTGTTCGTCCTGTGCAGGATGATGGGGGTCAAGTGGCGGTATACAACAAGTACAGGTTGCTACTCAGTAGTTTATCTAGGGCTTCAGGGAGTCTACAGCATAAAACAATTACACTGTTATTGCATAAGCATCACATCTACCAGCACAAGTGTGATAGACGGATTATTGATACTCCAATATGCTTTGGAGATTTATAGTAAATTAAATACTATGAGCCTATGGTAGGCCTCATTATATGAAGTAATTGCAACACGATGTATTCATATTTGTTGAGATACATGCGGATGTAATTTGATTGCAGTCCTTTGTCACATATCCTTTAAGAGTTGCTTACAGTGCCAACAATGTGTGTTAAGAATGTAAGACATATGTTGGGCTGCAAAGACCAACAATATATTCAGTTTCAATTATATTAAACAGAGAAAATCAGGAAATCTCCGTGTGTCAAGAGAGCCTATACAACTGTGTTTCTTGTCATTTTGAACATCAGATTTTTTAAATAAGTTAACTTTAATATTCCCAGTTGTTTAATTGATAAGCCAACCAATCATTGCAGGTTTGGACACAATCAGGAAGTTATACCATTAGCATAATATCCACTCCAAGATGAATGCCAGAGTTGTATGTGATTCCATGCTGACAACAAAACCAGAGCCAAGACAACCCCAGCACAGACCTTTTATAGTCTGCAGAAAAAAATAATTAGAGTCTGTGCCTATTGAATAGGCTGATGTCAGTCTGATGAGGAAGATAATACTGCCTTGACATGAAACTCTTCAGTAAAGTCAAAACACAGCTGCAGGCATATGCTCCTTATCGCATATGTTATATGGGCTGTAAGTAATTTCAAAGCCTCTCATCTGAATGTATAAATAATGTGGCATACATTTATTATGAAGGCATAATCTCATATAGATCACATTTGGCTGCACAGTTAGGAGTAGTTTGGAAATCCCTGAAGATAACACATGATGAGGCAGAGCACACAAACACTCTCGCCCTGTCTTTCTATCATTGTCCTTCAAACACAGACACACATGTACACAAACACGCATGCACGTAGACTAAGTGTGTGTATCAGGAGTTAACAGGGGTGACGCAGGTCAGTGTTTCGTGTGTGTGCGTGAGTCTGTTAAACATTCAGTTTAAATATTGTAGTTCTCTTCTGTTTCAACCCCCAAGGGCTCCAGTTCCTCTAATAAGGTGAATCCTGACCTCTTTGTCCATGTAGTCTCTGCTGACCATACAGGCTGGGTGTCATGGAAATGCTGTGTGTGCTTTGTGTGTGTATGTGTGAGTAAATGTGCAGATGTGGGAAGGTTAAGAGGGATTGAAAACAGCAGAGGAGGAAGATTTTCTTGCATGAACGCCTCGTCTATTTGCTGCTCATTTGTCTGTGGGGGGGAGTTAGTCAATATCGGAGGGGGAGAGGAAAGCTTCTGTGCTTGTATCTGTCCATGCTGAAGTTAAAGGGAGGTGAAGGCATGCAAACGTGCATGTCTTTTTGCAACGTGCATGCTAAGGGTGGTGGTTGGTAGAGGTGAATTCTGAAAGAGAGTAAGAAAACGTTGTTAAATTATCTCTGTTACCACTATAACCTGCTATACAACAATCCATTATGTCCATCTTGCTATGTAATGAAGTGCTGTTCCAAGTCAAATGGCTATAAGACACCTGCCTCTCACCCCTTACTAGGTCTAAGCCTGACACCCCTTACTAGGTCTAAGCCTGACACTTTAATACACTCCTTCTCTTTCCTTTTTCCTATCCCCGCTCAATCTCACTTCATCCGCCTGTGATATCTGCAGGATTGCAATCAATATGCTGGCTGCATCCAGCTGAGACATTCAAACCATCTGTATCTGTACAGCCAGGGCATCATACAGCGTGTAGGACTCAGTGTGTGGTAGAGCGAGTGTTAGCCAAGTTATTGTTGATCCGTATTTCTAGCCGCCACAGTGCAGCCATCTGTATTGTCGCATTAGATGGCAGCCACATCCAGCAAGCAGTATGGGTATGAAATCGCACACATTTCTTGAGTATAACAGTTCTGATTGCCATATGTGGATGTCTGAATGTCTTTGTGGCTAACGGTAGCAGGGAAGGATAGAGAAACAGGGTCATATAGGAAGGCACTGATTGATAGTGATGGGAGCTTTACATGAAGGAAGGGAGTCAGAACAAGACAGACCAGGAGGACTGAGTCACTGCACAGAAGTCTCTGAACAGAGTCCGGGCAACTGAAGCGCGGGCCTGATGGGATACACACACACAAAGGGAACATTATGGCAATTGGGTGAGTTGTGACTCACTGTAGCTTCAAGAAAAAAGAGGCACAGACTGTTGCAACTTCACTCAGCATTTATGCTGTTCCTCAGCCTACGGGAAATAAGAGAAAGACTTACGATTTGTATTTTTGTTTGTATTTATTTATTTGTATTATTTAATTCCTCAGGAGGGGTCATGAGAATTTGTATTTAATATTAAATAGGTATACAATGTGTAGTTCAACTCTTACGCAAAGTCTGATATGTTTGGGTTGAAGTAAGGCCACATTTGTTATTCATTTTAGGGTAATTTCCATCATCAGATTCATAAAAAATGCACTGAAAATATTTTCTAGTAAGTCTGGAATTTTACAGAGAGAGATGCTTCAGGAATTTGTCATTGTAGAATTGGGTTGTAATCAACATTCTAGCATTGTCATTCAACATTCTAGAATTTGTATTCAACATTCTAGAATAGTCATTCAACATAATTGTCATTCAACATTCTAGAATTTGTATTCAACTTTCTAGAATAGTCATTCAACATTCTAGAATTGTCATTCAACATTCTAGAATTTTCATTCAACATTCTAGAATTGTCATTTTATATTCCAGAATTTGTATTCAACATTCTAGAATTTTCATTCAACATTCTAGAATTCTTATTCAACATTCTAGAATTTGTATTCAACATTCTAGAATTGTCATTTCATATTCTAGAATTTGTATTCAACATTCTAGAATTGTCATTCAACATTCTAGAATTTGTATTCAACATTCTAGAATTGTCATTTTATATTCTAGAATTTTCATTCAACATTCTAGAATTTTCATTCAACATTCTAGAATTGTCATTTTATATTCTAGAATTTGTATTCAACATTCTAGAATGTTCATCCAACATTCTAGAATTGTCATTTTATATTCTAGAATTGTCATTCAATATTCTAGAATTTGTATTCAACATTCTAGAATTGTCATTCAACATTCTAGAATTTGTATTCAACATTCTAGAATTGTCATTTTATATTCTAGAATTTGTATTCAACATTCTAGAATTTTCATTCAACATTCTAGAATTTGTATTCAACATTCTAGAATTGTCATTTTATATTCCAGAATTTTCATTCAACATTCTAGAATTCATATTCAACATTCTTGAATACGTTTTTTCAACATGAATGAACATGAATTGTAGTGGAGTAGAATTACAAAGTAACAATGAGCTGTCATGTGGGTATATATTAATGCTATATATACTGCGCATTATGGACAGCGATTTTCACCCATTTCTTAATTATATGTTTTACATTTGATAACACCAATGTGTTTAATACTGGCAACTTCTAATTGTGGGAAAAAACGAAAACGTTCAGTCGAGACGTCCCATAGAATATTTTGCGAAACACAATAGTGTAGTGTGTAGTGTGTAGTTCTGGGGGGGCGTTCGATTCCAGTTTTGGATTGTCTGGCGTGGTTTCGTTCCATTTCAAACAGCTGTTTGACGCTCGGCGTAACCTTGGCGCACTGCCACTCCAACATCCAATCCCAGACCTTGAAGATTAATCACGGGGACTGTAGTCCTAAACGATAGCTGGGGATTATGGGTAGTGTAGTGTCTTCGGCCATCCTAAACTCAAAAATGTTGACAATCGCAATGATGCTCGAAATGTCCCTTACAACATTTTCCACCGAGAATAACACGAAGGTCGGCCATTGTTGTTGATCACGTGGTCTATGAAGGTCTATCTATGGGACGCCCTGCCCGTAGAAGCCTGACGGTCAAGGGGTCCGCTGTCCGCAATGAAGGTCTATGGGACGCCCTGCCCGTAGAAGCCTGAAGGCCAAGGGGTACCCTGTACGTAATATAGCGACAGGGAGGGGCCCTGACCGTGTGTGTGTGTGTGTGTGTGTGTGTGTGTGTGTGTGTGTGTGTGTGTGTGTGTGTGTGTGTGTGTGTGTGTGTGTGTGTGTGTGTGTGTGTGTGTGTGTGTGTGTGTGTGTGTGTGTGTGTGTGTGTGTGTGTGTGTGTGTGTGTGTGTGTGGTAGAGCGAGCGTGTGTGTGTGGTAGAGCGAGCGTGTGTATGTTTCTGGAAGTGAAACGAGGCAGCAGAAAAACAGAGGTCTGTGATGTATTTTGTGAAACAGAAGAACAACTAAATAAATGCAACGGCCTCCCAAGAAGAGCTCGCCTCTCTCCAGTCATTTAAGCTAAAGTGGGTTATTGAACCTGAAGCTTGTTGCTTCTGCCCTCCTCCACTACGGTCTGGGAGGCGACAGGAAAGTTCAACACACAGATGGCCAATTCGCCCCTTTGTAGCATATTATTTCGATGAGAGATGAGCAGATCGCCACTGGGCTTTCAACTAAAGACACAGCCACTGCAATTAGCGAAGTGCTTTCCTCCGTGGTGAAACGATCAGCACTGCACCACGGAGGAAAGCGGCAGAAAGTCACCTGGAGTTAAAGAGAGCGGGGCTGCGCTGCGTGCATGGCTTCCTTCTTCAGGTAACGGGGAGACGCGCTCTGGCGGCGGTCTCGTTCAGGATCCGAAAATACAATTTATATATTTTGCACACTTATATTCCACTTATTCCTAGTATGCCACTGGTTACGGTACCGCGTGCCACCATTGCCAGGGGTTGCCGTCCCCTGTTCTAGAATGTGTATCCAACATTCTAGAATTCGTATTCAACATTCTAGAATTGTCATTTTATATTCTAGCATTTGTATTCAACATTCTAGAATTGTCATTCAACATTCTAGAATTTTCATTCAACATTCTAGAATTTTCATTCAACATTCTAGAATTGTCGTTTAACATTCTAGAATTTGTATTCAACATTCTAGAATCTGTATTCAACATTCTAGAACTGTCATTTAACATTACATTACATTGCATTTAGCTGACGCTTTTATCCAAAGCGACTTACAATAAGTACATTCGACCAGGAAGACACAACCTTGAAGAAAATAGAATCATATAAGTACATCAGGTTTCATAGAGCCAAGCATTTCAAGTGCTACTCAACTGGTTATAGATAAGCCAGTCCTTTATTAGTATACAAGTGCTCTGTTAGCAGTTCTTTGTTAGTAATTCTATCGCTCGAGGTGGAGTCGAAAGAGATGAGTTTTCAGTCTGCGCCGGAAGGTGTGTAAGCTTTCTGCTGTCCTGATGTCAATGGGGAGCTCATTCCACCATTTTGGAGCCAGGATAGCAAACCCACGTGTTTTTGCTGATGGGAACTTGGGTCCCCCTCGCAGCGAGTCGTTTGCGAGTTTCTTGAAGTGAATTCTAGCAGTTACCGGAAGCCAGTGAAGGGAACGGAGGAGCGGAGTGGTGTGGGAAAATTTAGGAAGGTTGAAGACCAGACGAGCCGCTGCATTCTGGATGAGCTGCAGAGGTCGGATGGCACATGCAGGTAAACCAGCCAGGAGGGAGTTGCAGTAGTCTAGGCGTGAGGTGACGAGAGCCTGGACCAGAAGCTGCGTCGCTTTCTGGGTCAGCTGGGGACGTATCTTCCTGATGTTGTAAAGCGTGTATCTGCAGCAACGGGTTGTAGCAGCAATGTTTGCAGTGAAGGACAGGTTGTTATCTAGGATCACACCCAGATTCCTTGCAGTCTGGGTCGGGGAAACAACAGAGGTGCCGATGTTGATAGTCAGGTCAAGAGTGGGACAATCTTTTCCCGGAAGGAAAAGCAGTTCAGTCTTGTCAAGGTTGAGCTTGAGGTGATGAGCGGACATCCACTGAGAGATGTCAGCTAGACAAGCAGAGATGTGTGCGACAACCTGGGTCTCTGAGCGGGGAAAGGACAGAATTAATTGGGTGTCGTCAGCGTAGCAGTGGTATGAAAAACCATGCGGGCTAATGACAGATCCGAGCGAGTTTGTATTTAACATTCTAGAATTTTCATTCAACATTCTAGAAATGTCATTTAAAATTCTAGAATTTGTATTCAACATTCTAGAATTGTCCTCTTATATTCCAGAATTTGTATTCAACATTCTAGAATTGTCATTCAACATTCTAGAATTGTCATTCAACATTCTAGAATTGTCATTCAACATTCTAGAATTGTCATTCAACATTCTAGAATTGTCATTCAACATTCTAGAATTTGTAGTCAACATTCTAGAATTGTCATTTTATATTCCAGAATTTGTATTCAACATTCTAGAATTGTCATTCAACATTCTAGAATTTTCATTTTATATTCCAGAATGTGTATTCAACATTCTAGAATTTGCATTTAACATTCTAGAATTTGTATTCAACATTCTAGAATTGTCATTTTATATTCTAGAATTTGTATTCAACATTCTAGAATTGTCATTCAACATTCTAGAATTTGTATTCAACATTCTAGAATTTTCATTCAACATTCTAGAATTTGTATTCAACATTCTAAATTGTCATTTAACATTCTAGAATTTGTATTCAACATTCTAGAATTGTCATTTTATATTCTAGAATTTGTATTCAACATTCTAGAATTGTCATTCAACATTCTAGAATTTGTATTCAACATTCTAGAATTTTCATTCAACATTCTAGAATTTGTATTCAACATTCTAAATTGTCATTCAATATTCTAGA
Organism: Pseudochaenichthys georgianus; assembly: GCF_902827115.2. Classification (NCBI taxonomy): domain Eukaryota; kingdom Metazoa; phylum Chordata; class Actinopteri; order Perciformes; family Channichthyidae; genus Pseudochaenichthys; species Pseudochaenichthys georgianus. The sequence continues at coordinate 22,283,503 of NC_047503.1, read as the reverse complement.
ATTTGTATTCAACATTCTAGAATTTTCATCCAACATTCTAGAATTGTCATTTTATATTCTAGAATTTGTATTCAACATTCTAGAATTGTCATTCAATATTCTAGAATTTGTATTCAACATTCTAGAATTGTCATTCAACATTCTAGAATTTGTATTCAACATTCTAGAATTTGTATTCAACATTCTAGAATTTTCATTCAACATTCTAGAATTTGTATTCAACATTCTAGAATTCATATTCAACATTCTAGAATTCATATTCTGTGTGTGTGTGTGTGTGTGTGTGTGTGTGTGTGTGTGTGTGTGTGTGTGTGTGTGTGTGTGTGTGTGTGTGTGTGTGTGTGTGTGTGTGTGTGTGTGTGTGTGTGTGTGTGTGTGTGTGTGTGTGTGTGTGTGTGTGTGTGTGTGTGTGTGTGTGTGTGTGTGTGTGTGTGTGTGTGTGTGTGTGTGTGTGTGTGTGTGTGTGTGTGTGTGTGTGTGTGTGTGTGTGTGTGTGTGTGTGTGTGTGTGTGTGTGTGTGTGTGTGTGTTGTGTGTGTGTGTGTGTGTGTGTGTGTGTGTGTGTGTGTGTGTGTGTGTGTGTGTGTGTGTGTGTGTGTGTGTGTGTGTGTGTGTGTGTGTGTGTGTGTGTGTGTGCGCGATTGCATGCATCCATTTAGGTGAGCCAGGTGTCTAGGTGGACCAACTCATGAGCACAGAGTAAAATGCAATATACAACTATCCCGTCTCATTTTTACTTCTCTTTCTCCTGGCAAGCCAATACAATAACTTAAAAGAGATACAAAGAAACTCCTTTCTGCACTAAGCAATCTTTTTTGTCTGCTCTTGAAATTATATTTATGCAGGTTCTGATTTGCTTCAAAAAACGTTTTCCGTCCTTATCAATTTAACCTGGTTTCAGCCAATAAACACATTACATTACAGACATTGCTGTTGTTTCTCACCTTGTTTGCATTGCTTGGTAAAACAATTCAAATAGCATGTAGGACGATTGAGCCAAGCATGTCCTTTGCGCTACTCTGATCAAATAAGTAATGCAAATTAAAATCTCAGTAATCTCACATGACCTGGAAATTACACTGTGTTGTGTGAGTGTCACAGAAATGTAATGCATTACAATACTTAAAGGGGGCATATCAAGCTCATTTCTGGATTCAAACTAGGGCTTCTACTAGGACATGGTGACATGCTTTAATGTTCAAAAGCCACATACATTTTCTTCTCACACTGTCATTCTGATACCTGTATTTACCCTCCGTCTGAAACGCTACGTTTTTATGAGCCTGCATGTGACATAAGCAGGGGAGACAAATGTTAAATGCTTGTAGAATCCGGTTTTCTAATCTAGGCAGCCCACAAAAAACTGTGAAACAAGACAACCTAGTCTTATTCACAGTCTGTGGGTTGGTAGGCACTCGAGAAACACAAATCTACAGTATGTGCAAGTGTGATTGTTCTTTGTCAGAGGGAATATCATTACAGCAACCAAATGAGATGCACACCCACGTTTCCCAACATGCCCATGACCTCCCTTTGCCGAGAAATTCGCTTGAGTTCTTCTTCATCCTCCATGTGACATAATCCGTTTCCATGTCTTCGATTTAATTTGATTATCCTCTCATCACACACACACGAAAGTCCCTCTGATGTCTCAAGTTAAATACTGACAGCTTTCGTCCCTCTTATGAACAAAATAATTAACCCTTGTGTTGCCTGGTTGCACCGAGATGCTGTTGCTATTTTTGTTCAAGGAATTGTTTCATTGTCCTGTGAGATAATTCAGTTTCGGGTCAAATGTATAGAAGTATGTGGACATCTCTCATATCTGAGACGAGATAAAGGAGCTACATCTCAAAAGGTTTTCAGATAATAACAAACACGGCTTGCCTTATTGAAGAGTTCCTGACACCATTTCCTTTCATAAAACCAATCACGGGGTCTTATGGAAATTGTATTACTGTGTCTATGTTACTTTGGTATTCAGAAAGGTGCATTTTGAATCAGGTGAACGAGATCTAGAGCATGTAATTGGTTGTTGTTGACCTCGTACTGGATGTTGCGGTGGGGAAAATGAAAGATCAGGTGTAAAATGTTCTATATTTCACGGCCAGGAAGGGCAGCTGGAATTACAATTACAGTTTGATCGGAGAGAGCTCGCAAATGTTATATTGTCCATGCGCATTGTCTAGTTACCAAGCCTAGTGTGATTTTATTTAGTAATAAAAGCTGTAGTGTCAATGTTAATGTTTGCTGACGTTTGATGATCTGTGTCCTGCTTTAGGCAAATTGGTTCCCTTCCCTCCACAGAATTGCAATGCGTACACTTTTTCATGTCTATTCTGTTTTGTCGATCTGTTTTCACTCTTCGTATTATTTCACATGCCTTATGTCTAAAGCTGTTCCTTCTACTGTCCCTTTTTCCTACAGTGTGGCAAAGGAGCAGAGAACTTTGACAAGTTCTTCACACGCACCCAGCCCCAGCTCACACCTCCAGATGAGCTGGTCATCGCCAACATCGACCAGGCCGAGTTTTCTGGGTTCTCTTTCATCAACCCGCAGTTTGTGCAACCGGTGGTCATTAACAGCATATGAGAAGGAAGGGAAGACCTCCCTGAAGAACTTCCCTGCTCACTGCCACAAGAAGACAAGTTGTATTTGTTCTTGAAATGAGAACTTTGCCGTACAGTTAGTTGCTCCTAAACTTAACTGCTCCTAAAGCAACTGCCAATATACCGTCTGACCACAACTTGATCAAGGCCCTCTGTAATCCTTTATGTATTACTTTTATTTTAAGCATCACTCTGGGGCATGCATTTTTTGTTCTCTACAATGTATATGCCAGTATAGATTAGATTGGTTCTGAGCCATCAAAATAATGTATTTACTTCAGGTTAGTGATGAACATGTACTGTAGACAAGGGGGTCTTTCTCTACAGCTGCAATCTGTATTGAAGGTTACCCAATCAGGAGACAGAAGAGTGTCTGGCTTAATGTATCTCTGCCAGTATATGATGACATTTAAAGATTAAATTAGACGTGGGTTAAAATAGGATTAGATGGCATTTAAGGCATGGATTCTTTACTGGACTTATTCTGGAAAAGGTTTAGATGCTTACAAACATCAATAGATAACATTATGGTCTACATATCTAGTTGCTTGGTCAAGATTTACTTCCATAAGGATAACTATCACAATATAGATACAATGTAATGACCCGAAATACACTCACATGGGGCAGTGCAGACACTATAGCCAAATATGAAGGACAGGTGGAGCAGGCGTTGAAACAGCTCCTCGAGATTCAATGTTTCCTGTATCGTGTTTACAGTTTTCTTCCCTTTTGATTTCCTTGTGATAGTATACATTTATATTTTACTACAATTAGATGTTTAGTGTGCGTAGCAAAGACTCCACTAAAGAATGAACAGTTGCGTAATTAGATAATATGCAGCCTGTAAAATAATCAATTATGTCAGACACATAGGTATGAATGTGTGTCAGGCTTTGTGTTCATTCTTAATCTTCTTAGTTTAACCTCATTTTACCTGCTTTTTAAAATGACTAATGAATCGTTTTGCCCTGACCGTAGCTGCAAATTGTATACTTGCATTGTCAATAATTCTGTGGACACTATGTGGACAGACAATAATCTGGTTAGTTTGCGGGTAGCGGTAGAAAGTTAATATACCTTAGGTAAAAAATTAAACCTGAAATGTTTACAGTTTGTCAAGATTTAACACAGTGTTAACCACTGCCTCTATCCCATATCTACAAAGCCCCCCCCCCCATTGGTCTTAAATGTCCCAACATTTTGCTAAACTGTTATTTGTTTGTAGAATATAACATATCATTGTGTGCTACCCATCTAATGTTATATCGCATACAGTCTCATGCTTCCAAGCATAGATAAAACACATATTAGTTTTCGATACAGAAGATGCAAATCTCTTGGCGCATTTCCTCTGACACTGCTTTGTTGTCCTAAGAACAGACACAATCTTCATTTGGAGATTGTCAGCATAATCGTGTTTAGATAAATCCATTTTTTGCATTTATTATCATTTATGTATTCAAAAATGTAATGTACTTTACTCTCCTCTTCTTTTGTGAACTCAGACATATTTTCCCATTAGATCAGATTACAATCTGTATAGTATCATTGCATAACCCCTTTGTAAATAATCATTAGTTATTCAAAAGAGTATAGAGAGTTACAGTTTTTATACCAACACCCGAATGTGCTTTTATTACATTAATTATATATACCAATATTTGTATATCTAAAGAAAAAGTAACCCAGTGCAGATCAACTTTGTAACAGCTGGATGTCTTTAAAAGAGTCTAGATTTAACAAGTTGTGTAATAGATCGGTTCTACTTGTTTTTTCCAGATTAATCAAAGCGTTAATTTTATTTATTCATATTCAATGGTTTCGACTGCAGATTGTCTGTTTGTTGGAAGCGTGTCTGGCCGTTGACTGTCCTTCTGTATCTGCATGCTCTTAGTAGGCATTATTCACGCACGTTATCCACTAGACGCATGCTACGAAGTATAAAACATCTACAAGTTACAGAACAACCCCAAAGTAATGCTCCACTCAAAGCCTTTAGAAGTAAGAGTCTCCAACTGAACTCTCAAAAGATTGCAAAAAGTTAAACCTATGGGAGGTGAATCGTTAATACTCAAAAGATAGATTTTAGGTGAAGTAACACTGGTTTCAAAGCAACACATTGGCACATGTGGTCAATACAAAAGCCACAGTCAGGTACCTTAAGAGTGCTGATCTTAGACCAGCCAGAATTATGAACAGGTGATTGCCGTAGTTTGTAACTACACTGCAGACCATTCACGCGTCAAGTTTAAATAACACATTCTTGCAACATTTACAGTGATTTTGCCAAAAAGAATACAGATCTCCAGTGAAGATGGAGTCAACATTTATTAAAGATTATCAATCTCCGTAAATAGATACTAATACTAAAATCTATTTTTAAATGACTTTCCTAAAACATAGTCCTTGATTCTAGATGTGTTTTTTTCTGTGGAAGCTTGATGTATGTTCATTTGTATGGCCCATGTTCCTTTTTGCCTTTACCTTTCTTAAGGCGATGTGGCATCCAGATCTGGGCGAGTTCTGAGTCAGACTCACTGCTCGTTGCTAATTCTGTGAATCCACTCGCTCTTTAGTGTCTCATGAATGGGTTTTATGTATTAATCTTAATGTTGTGTTGATGTCACTTTAATTTTGCTTTTAATGTTCGTTGTTGCCGTCAGTGTTGTCAATTTTATTTCTCTAGCTTCTGCTCAGACATTCAGGAATGTTTCAAAGGATATATCACATTATAAAACTCATATCTAAATGCGATAGATAGGAAGCGTTTGTAATAGTGTATCCATGTTTTTCTAAGAGTTGTGCTCTCCTACCTTGTTTCCTTTTTTGCATGTGCCAAACCTGGAAAATGCCAGAACCCGACAATAGCAGCGTTGCACTAGCTGTAGTCACATGGATGACTTCTTCTTTGTGGCAGCTTCTCCCTGTTTGGGCTGAGACCTGCCTAAAGCCACCTGCTGTACACTCTGTTGGCCACACATCATATTGCATGCTGCCATGAGTGCACATTGTGTCAGTACGCTTTACAATGCCAGTCAGTTTGATAAAGGACTCCTCATACATGCTAGTAGATTTGACTTCCTCTCTAGCCTTGGGCAGAATTGTGTCCGGAAAACATTTAATTTAACATCTGCCGTGAATTTCACAAGTGTGAGAGAAAATATACCTTGTACATACAGACACATCCTTGTCTAACTTGAACCTCTATGTGCTGACTTAATAGACCCATCCCTTTAATAGAATCTCTGATTACTTGCTTCCCAAACTTCATTGTGTAATGTATTAAAAAGTCACAGTCAGTGTGGGCATGAAACAAAGACTACTTACTCTCCCCATGTGTGCCTTTCCCGACTTCAACAGATATACCGCACATCATCTTCATCATCCTGAACTCTCTACTGTTTACTCCATACCTTTACTCCAATTGCTGTATTTTTAAGAAGCCTTGTTAATTTGCTCGGTCTTTACCTTGTGTCATGCCATGTAAGTGCTTCAGCACATCTCCCAGATGAATCAATGTGAATAAGTCAAAAAGAGGGGAAAAAACATTGCACGCTTGGTTTACATAAATGTTCCATGATCCGGTCTGTAAATCTGAATTTGAAGCACATTTGTTTTGACTGACGCCAACAACTTTACAGCCATAAAAAAAAAACTACAACTTGACTTCTCCTCCTGTGTCTGCCTGCTTTACCTTTACCTCCCTGTGCCTATTAATGACTGAATTATGTAGTGACTTCATTCATATGTATCGACAATATCAAAGGTTGATCATGGGGAGTGATGGAACAATGAACAGGTGATTGACGGGGATTAGATCAATTAGCGAAAGATAAGATGGTGATGGCTTGTTTGAAGGATGACCCCTGTGCCTCGTCCTATACAGTATGAACCGACCCCCCTTGTATTTTCTTGTACGCCCTCTTTCTCTCTACTTGTTCCTCTTTCCACAGTGCCTGGGCCAAGTCAACCCGTCACATTATCGACAGTGTGCTCCGCCGTTCACCCTTTAAATCCCTTCAGGTCAGGAAAGTAGTCTCTTTTTCTCATTCTATTCACTCTAAATCACCATTTCTGCGCTCTACTGGGAAAGGAGATAGCCAAATGTTTTTCACTTTGTTTACAATGTATTAGATGTCCTCACCTTTTTGTTTTTATTTTAATTAATAAGGATTAACTTTCTGATGTAAAGGTTTTAAGAGAGAGGGATTTGTTATCTTGAATTGGCATTTCGTACTATTCTCCTTTTAGGTACATGTTTCCTTCAAATGTCTTTCTTTCTTTTTGTAGTTTGTCATTGCTCCATTGTCTCCTGTTTGCTGTGTAATCAGAGAGTTGAGGTGAGCTTTCATCGTTTTGGATTTACAGAGGATCAGTGATGTGCAGGAATGCCTTTTCCCTTAGCCCATACAGTAACATGGCCTCTAATTCTCCCGTCGTGCTTCATTAGGTATCTCAGCACCCCTGTCTTTGTACATAATTGACTTACAGTAGATACATAGACTGTAAAAGAAAGGATATATTGTATTTTGCAAATGGTGTATGTTTGTTTCCTTCCCGGTCAGCCTGAAACCTTTAAAACTGAGTCTGAGCTTCTTACCTTGTAACTAAATGTGTCATTTGTACCTAATGTATGATAATGCAAATAAAAATAAAAGGAAAATTAATGTATGTATTTACCTTTTTACCACATTGTTGTATTAATCTTATATTTAGCAAAAGTTTGATTTCATTATACAGTAGATCAGCCATTGCACTAGCAAAGTATTGCTATTAAAGGTGGGGTAGGTAAGTTTGAGAAACCGGCTCGAGATACACTTTTTGTTATATTCCATGGAATGCTCTTAACATCCCGATAGCAATCAATATCTTAAGTGCTTTCACAAAAAATCCATAAAATAATGTCATCTGTGGAAGACGTAGTACTGTAATCATCTGAGCCGGCCCGGCTAAAATAACTGGATGGCCTACCTGCCTGTCAGCCTTCCATCTGTGCACAAACTTATCTCGTGCCCTCATTGGTCATGTGCGCGTTCGTGTGTGTTGGAGGAGGGGCTCTGTAAGGAAGTAGCAGATTTCTTCCGGCTGTGTATTTTCAAATTCTAGCGCACTCGAGCTGGTTTCTCCAAAATTACCTACCCCACCTTTAATAAAAGTGGTAATAAATATATTTTTTTAACTCAAGCAAACTGATGTTTTGTTTTGGTGGAACAGTAAGGATCGCAGTTCTATAGCAATATAATGTAACAGATGGTGTCAATGACTCTCCTACAGTATTGTTGTGTTCTTTGCTTGGAAAAATATTAATACGTGGCCACGTATTAATATTTTTCTCACCAATGTCACCAGGGGGGCTCCGTACTAACATACTTTATTTGTTACAAAACGGATAAACAGTTATATTTGTTTTTCTTGGGTCTGACCGTTCTATGGGTCTGACACTGTCTCAGTGATAGACTATAATGCCCAAAGAAAAAAGACAGTAAAAAACCGTTTGCCTTTCCAATTATTGTTTACATCTTTTGAATAATTTCCTCCAAACTTGACCTCTGTTCCATTCAAAAAATGTTTTAAACAATGGCTAACCAGCACTTTAGCTTCATGCTACCGACTGATAATGTCCTAAAAAAAAAATATTTAGGTTGGACGACACTTAAAGTTTACAGTCCTTGCTCTACTCTATAATATCAGATAAGCCTGTTAGACTTAGCCCATATGTGATAAACGTTTTATATTGCACCAGGAAAAAACATTTCATTTGTAAAAAAAATAAGCCTTGATTACAATGTGTTACTTACATTTAAAACTATATTTATTCACTCCTGTGGTGTAATATTGCAATGTAATGTACGTACAGCACAGAATAATTGAACTTCTTCTCATTATTAGAGAAAGCCCTGCAGTGTGTTTACTAAACCAGCTGGCTTGTGTGAGCTTTTGTTTATCGACCTATGTTTCAGGCCACTGGTTTCTCTCGTTCCTCCTCTACAAACACATATAAACACACAGGCAACGTGTAAACACATCTTCAGCATCTCTTCATCTGTTATGAAACTGCTAAGTTGAATAGAAACATGTTGTCCTGTTATGAGAGCTTTTCTAACCTTACATAAAAACAAATGTGCCCAACAAAAAGCCGCCTTCAAAATAAAAGCATAAACTCTAACTTAAATAATGATGCTGACATTCCTCCATAGAAAACAGCAATAAAATGAGTGTTAAACCATTAAATGATACAAATAATGGAGCAAAAGCATATTCGTAAAATGATCCAAATTGAGACCATGAGACTAGGAACTCTCGATTTCAAACATTTGTTGGCTGCACAATGAACCTTTCTGGGCATGCGTTGTTCTGAATATCATACAAAACCAGGGGCATATTGTTTCATTTGTTTTTATTTTATAACTTATTTTTGCTTCACCTTGCTCTGGTAAGCAATGGCTCATTATTTCTCAACCTGAATGATGCCAGGAGGGTGTATGTTTGAGAAAACAGAGAATTTGTGCACTTCTACAGTACACAGAAATGAAATGAGAAATAGTCTTCTGAGGGAAGAGATGATGACCTGATTGTCACTAAGAGGTTATGTGAAAGGCCAAGTCAGAGCCAAGCTGATGGCAGCCTCTTCCTCCACCCTGCATGTCTGATTGGTTGGGAACAGAATGTGGTGGTTATTCATACTCATGCAACGGTTTCACCAGATGCTCCTAAATGACTGTATGAATGTCCATATGGTCGGAGATGGTTTGTGTTGAATTTCTCCGCAGCAGCTCAGTCTCTTGAAAACATGATGAAAAGCTAACATAAAACCAACACATTTAATTAGCTTGGTTTATTAATGTGGTACACTCCATGCTTTATTTTTCCTATAACTGTTTTGTGAAAATAAAAAGGGTTCCTGATCCCATGTGTAAACATGTGAGTGTGAACACATCCAGTATGAACCGAATATTAAATAGTTAATCATTTATCATTTATTTTTGGAATGCAAATTAGAACCAAAGCCACAGAATGATTCTGTTAAAGGCTCTTTTTTCTCTTTATTTTTCTTTGATAGAACATATAACCTTTATTTTTCCAAATGCTTATTAACTCCAGCCACAGTTTCTGTCTCAAAGGGGAAGAGAATGTGAGGACAAAAAAAAAAGCAAACATAAAAAGGCTTGTTAGAGTCAGTGTTAACTCATTAGCATGTGTCTTCCTACTGCAACCCATTTTTAGAAGCAGTACAAAGCCATTACTGCTGAGTTACTATAGCAATTGAAAGCTGGCTGGATGTTGTGATATAATATATAACTTTGTACATGAGCTAAAGGTCGCCATCGGGATCTGGCCGTGTTGGCTAGTAATCCACCTTCATTTTTAACATGCATTATATCCATTGACATTTTCACATATAATTGCAGTAACTTAACCTATTAACACTTGGGGGGGAAACACCTGAATTATTGTGCTCAGTTTTTACAAATTGAAAAGGGGTTAGGGTTACTATGTTGTGCATGTTAGGAACGTATACAAGTCACATTCCCTGATATCAAAAGCAGCTCACTGTTGCAAACCAGACTCCTAAACCTACAGCTTGAGTAAACGTGGTGCCTTTAGGGCTGAAACTACACACTAATTCACTGTGTTACCAAAGCACATGCAAGGAGCCTCTTCTCTCTGCATTTGAGGACTGGTGGGGTGTTTTACCGCCCACGCGCCACGCGCACGCGGGTAGCGCTGTCTTGGGTAGTAGTGGTGCGCGAGCTACGCAGCCACGGGTCCTTTTCGCTTCACAGGCTTATCGCGCGCCAAACCAGTCAACACGGAGCGAGGGAGAAACTATAGGAGAGGATAAAGGAAGATAAACTGTGCTCTCCTCAACGAGTCTTCTTCGTTAAGGTAAAACGTAATTTAATCTTTGTTTATCTAAAGATTCAATTTACAGACGACATTTTGACCCGAGAGCCACGCTATGGTTCGCAGATAACAATGAATGTTGTTGTTGTTGTTGTTGTTGTTGTTGTTGTTGTTGTTGTTGTTGGTTTTTAATGCTCTTATATTACGCTTTATGCAAGTTAAAATTAGACCTGTTTCCACAATTAAATAGTGCCAAAAAAGACAATTTACTTGCATTCTCGGAAGCTTCTACCAACTTACATCACTCACTTTACCCACAGTTCTATGTTAAGAGTCGAGTTTACTCGTAATACACACTTTAGTTACAGTAAATGTGATATGCTATTTGAGATATGCATTGTTGTTTAAACAAAGAAAAGTGGTGAGCTACAAGTAGGCTTTAGGAGGAGAGAACATGGAAAGACGGATGGTAAGACTTCGAACGAATTCAACGTGCACCCTACGTTTACTTTGGATATTTCAGTGCCGGGTGTTACGATAATTTCCTCCAATACATTTGTGTGTAAAACACGCTCAATGTAGTTTTACTGTTTCGCCTCAGTGAGTGGTTCAGCACCGCGGAGAGCAACTGGAGCTCGAGCCAAACTTTAAACGTCTGGCTCTGTATACTTCGAACAGGATATAGCCAACAAAAGAGACTTCAGCTCCACACACTGATACGACTCACCACAAATAACAATGATGTATTCGTTTTAAATGGTCTGAAAACGAACGACAAAACAAGGAAAATACACAAACTAGGAAGGACACTGCCACACTATATATATTTTTTATTAATAACCATTAACTGTTGACATTTGTTTTAATTTGTTGTAATCTGACCATTATACGAACGTCTTGAAAGTGATCTGAAATCAAACAATGGTAAATAAGTAGCTCCCAGACTAAAATCCTTGCCACAGGGTGTCAGCCAAACAAACAGCCTGCTGTTATATCACACCTTTAGACAGAGATGGTGTGGGCTGCAGGAGAAAAATGGTTTCTATAGCCACGGTTCACTACAAGCTGGCAACTCAAACCCTCTCTGGAGGAGAGTTGTTGTTTACGTGTTGCAAAGAGACATGCGTGTTTGTCCGTGTTATCTGTCTTTATATTGTAGAACTTTAGACTGTGACTCAAAGACAGAGCAATGATGTGCACGTTTGAATATAAAGACCATTGACCTGCATGTAAACCTTGCACTTTTTGGATTTCACTGACGTTACAGGCTTTCATCTGTATACAGAATCGTATCCATGTTGTCAAAAGGGCTAGACTACTGTCTTTTGTTTTTTAGTTGTAATCGTTGGTGTGCAAGGCTTTGTGTAGCTTTACATTCAAGTCATAGTGTTCAGGTTTTCAAATATTCAACGTGCGACAAACGTGTGTTAAAAAGAGCTGCACAGTGCCCACATTCATTTCAATCATGCCGCTTTGTTCCAGTTTCCCTCCAATGTTGTGTCTGGTTAACTCAGCAGAGCCACTGTTTGCAGTTTACTCCTGAAAAGCAAACCCAGCCATAGGTCATCAGTAATAAGGCTGAAACACATTCTACATTGAGAAACATTAAGAAACCGGTTTAATATTGCATAATGTCAACATTAGTTTGTCACTGAGATGTAACGTGAGAATATATTAAGCATTATCAGACGTTGCTCTTTCATTTTCCATTCTTAACCCATTTGTAACTTTACTCACCACTTCTAAGATGTTTATAAAGCAAGCCAAACAGTAAACACAATGTGTTAAGTGTAGTTAAGAGTACATAAGTATTTCCTGTAGCCTCAGCTCCCCATTGGCTCTGGTTCCCGTTATCACTCAGGCGCCAAGGACCATCCTCATGGTAATATCCTCAAAAAGCAAACAGTGCTCTCTAGTGATCAGCTGAGAGAGGATCTCAGTTTTCAAACACTTTGAAATGTGACGGGTGACAATGATCCACTTTTTAGTTTAAATTTAGATTGGTTATAAATAATACTGTATCTGCAGTCCTCAAGACATTTTACACAGTTCCTCTGGAAGACGACTCTTGATGAATGTATAGCACGTATATACAGTATATGCATATTGATGTATTTCGGTCACATTTTAAACAACTCTCTTTACCCGTATGTATTCAGAGTATTTGTGTTGGAGTGTCTTAGACTGAGTGTAAGTTGCCTTGTATATATATTTTCTATAAACTGGTCTATGATGTTTTTATGCCTCGTTTCTCTTGTTCTCCTGTGTATCCCCACCACAGCATGTCAAATGCACCAGCAACAAAGAAGCTGAGTTCTGGGACTCACTCCGTTCATGCTTGACTAATTCGGAGGCCTCTCTGTTTAGTGTTGCCTGGCGACAGGGCCAAGTCAAGCTCTTATAAATAGGAGATTTGTTCTCAAAACAAACACAGGAAAATAGATGTTAGTGTCGTGGGTCACTGTTTTTGTGCCAAACTCAAAAGAGTGTCCACCCAAGAGATCACTTGGGAGGCTGTAGCTCAGTGGATAGTGTGCTGGACTGAGTTCGAGTCCCACTGCAATCAGCATGTCGTTGTGTCCCTGGACAAGACACTTCACCCCAAATGGCTCCTGTGGGGGTTGTCCACAGTACTGAATGTATGTAAGTCGCTTTGGATAAAAGCGTCTAACAAGTGACATGTCATGTAATCACTCCGGTGCCATTCACTCGTATTTCCTCACATTGAATTGACCCATCTGGCATCTTTAATGCAAACATGTCTATGAGGAATGAAGCAGTTTAGGATAATTGTCCCTAAAGTGATAAGATCTGATGCTGTGAAAAAATGTCAGTCAGTCTTTTTAGAGTATCCCATATGTTATCCTTACTATTCCTATCCATGATCATCAGAAGACTTTAAAATGCAGACAACAAGCTGACTGACAAGCTGTTTGTACACATCCTGATCATGATACATCATACAGGAACACACGGGAAGACAGCTCAGAGCCTCATTTGTGAAGAGACACAACAGGAACAGAATGAAAGGGCTAAATCCAGAGCTGCCCCATCAGATTAAGATGCTCTAACTTTACAGATGTACCGCGTTTTGACACAGTCTGCTCCTGAGGACACGTTCATGAGGTCCATAGGACGACTGTTTTTTTGTTTTTTGCAAATATGGTGCAATATAACAGCCAGGATTGCACTGGGGAGAAGAGGTGAGAATATGACACACAAATACCCCGTGTCATTCTGTGTCTTGACAGCTTGCACCACCTCTCTCTGCTGATCGCCAGATGATGCGTTGAAATCCGGCCTGCAGCAGACATTTGTTAGCCACATGTTTGGTAGGCTTGCAGGAGGGTTAGGGAGTCTAAACAATGAGGTAGTTAATACATCTTCTCGCTTGTTAGATTATTGGAGGCCAGCACAGCTCAAACTTAATAGCTGCTATACGAGAGCAAAAAGTAAAATAATCTCCTCTGACAGTTCATGTTGACTCACACCAGTTAAAACAGCTTTGGCTTTGGTTTGGATTGGAAGATTCCCAAATGATGAGGAGCATACCGTTAGTCGCTCTGCTAATTTGTTAATGAAAAGTTGTATCTTCTCTTCCAATTGTAGGAACAATTTATGATATTCGATTTTTGAGCAATGTTTGCCAATTACTACCCTTAACAACTTAAATATTAATAAGGGTTTTCCTTTTGCAAATACAAAAACTATACGATTTATTAAGTGCTGACAATACTATACGTAATATTCACGTAAAAATAGCTGTAAGTGTTCAGTACACACACATAGAATCAGAATCAGAATACCTTTACCATAGGTATGTAGGTTCGGCATGGTAGTGTTTGATTTAGAAAATAAAAGCCATGTTATATTAAGAAACTGTGAGTAAGTGACTAGTGAACATTCATCGTGGAATAGAAAGAAAACGGGTGACGCTTTTGTTACTTTTTTTGTTGTTATTTATAAAAGGAAATCATATTTGAATTTGTAATGCCACTGTTGCTTTGGAAATATTGGACGGAAAGTCACCTGTCCGTGTTATCCATCTAGATTTGCTTTAAACACTGAAGGCCATTTTGGAAGGTCCAACTACAGAAACATAAAGCATTCTTTGTAACGGTGATAATGACCAGTGACTCAATGCCTCTGCAGACAGTTTTGGGTCAGTGGAATGCACCCTAAATCTTTGAAGATGTGTTCATGTACAAGAGTACATGTAAAAGGTCCAAGAGTGCATTCTAGATGTGTTGTGTTTTATTTTGTACATCTGCTAAAACTATGTTGCAACTGTCTAATGGTAAGGGCTGCAAAATTCATCCATCCAGCTGTGTGGGTGGCTTGATGACAGATCCCCTCTGTGGTGCATTGCATTGTTCTCAAAGACTCCTGCAGCCAGCCCTAGAGACATCCACCGGCAGCAACTATCTTCCACAGTTTTAGTTGCCTGTTAGCCACAGAGGGACGGCACTTAGGCCCCATTTACACGGGAACGCAAACGAAACGCAAACTAACCAAATTCGATATCAAACAAGTCTTCCGTTCACACGGATGCGTCTCAATAAACATGTCCCTTCACACGAGACCGCTCGACCTGCTGGAGACGCTGTAGTACATATGCCGGGCCTGTAAGTGGCGCTGTACTTCCGACACAAAATACACCAAAAGCAGCGAAGAAGACCCCCGAGCATGGTTGCCATGGTTGCCTGGTTGCCCTTCTGTTTATTCTCCGCGGTGGATTTAATAACATATAGTTCATGTAGTTCTCCATGTCCACTTGTTGCTGATTGTTGTGGTAGAGGAGCTGTAGATGTTGCACTAACATCTGTAGCATGGTCAGTAGCAGTAGCTACTGACCATGCTACAGCAGAGGTGGGGAGAGGTGGGGCTATGGCTTCATCGTTATCAGGCAAATGATCGTATAGGACGTACATACAGAGCCGTTTGGCCCCCGAGAGCGTTCCGTCCGCAGATCTATCCACCTTGGGACCCGTTATCGTTTTAGTGGTCCGTTTCCGCGGTTCCGTTACGGCCTCGTGTGAACAAACGGGCTATACGAAAGAGAAAAGTAGCGGATACAACCTGTTTTGTTCTCCTTAGAGCCACAGAAGCTGGATCGACTAGCTCGCCAAAAGAGATCCATTCTCTGACTGACACTGATTAACCCTTGACAGAGTTACTATGCCAACAACTATGCTCTACTAAGGGTGTCAGCTGTACTGCTGTGACATTCATACTTTGTACCAGTCACAGACCACATTCAGCTTATCCAACACGCTTTAAACTGTCGTACAAAAGTGATGCAAAAACAAAAATCCATATAATCATCATGTTTACCCTTTGTGTATTTACAGCAGCCATTCCTCTGTTAAGGCAGTTGTTTGTGATGTGTTGTTTCACTTTTCAATTGGTAAAGCATTGATGACAAAGTAATGTTTTTGAATAATAAGGGTACACACATCTTACTGCTTTCTCTTATATGATAAGATCTGTTAAAATCATGTTGATGACGCTTTTTCAGTATGAAATCAATTGTTTTGTTTAAGTCAAATCGTTAAAAAAATATGTTTACATTTTGGATATTTAAGGTCTTCTGTATGGATACATTTTTATTTTGTACTTGATAAATGTAGTTTTGCACAGAAGAAAGACATTTCAGGTGACAATAACAAAGCTTCTGCATATTTAATCATGCTTCTCGAGGACTCTGGTCCCAGGTTTGAACAGGTTTAAAGGAAAGCTGATGTTTATGCAGCAGAGAGGACGGTGTGTGTGTCCCTCTGCAGCAGGGAGGACGGTTTGTGTGTCCCTCTGCAGGCAGGGAGGAACTACAAAGCTTTGTGTTGATCGCTGTGGCTTTGAACATCTATTATAAAAAGAAGACCTTTTTATTCTCAACCGAGATCAGTCACCGCTTATAATCCTTTAGAGACCAGAATAATTATTACAGTTCAAAAGATAAGATAAGATAAGATAAGATGAACCTTTATTAATCCCCGAGGGGAAATTCAGTTGTACAAAAGCAGCAACAGGGTAAGGGTGAAAAAAAAAAACAGTACAGCAAAGATTCACACAGATCAATAAAATCTAAAATAAATAACATAAAATCAAGGAAATAATGATAATAATAATAAAAGACTATAAAAATAGGAGATAAATAAAAAGGAGTGTGTGTGTGTGTGTGTGTGTGTGTGTGTGTGTGTGTGTGTGTGTGTGTGTGTGTGTGTGTGTGTGTGTGTGTGTGTGTGTGTGTGTGTGCGTGCATGTGCGTGCGTGCGTGCGTGCGTGTGTGTGGGCGGGCGCGGGCGTGCCTGCGTGCGTGTCTCTTGCTGGTTTTGTGTCTGACTCCATAGAATTTGAGAACTATTTTTATCCCACTTTTTACTGTCTTTGAAAAGCCTTCCTGAGTGCATTGACGGATACCGGCCAATGAAAGCACGGCATAAGTTGTGTCTTAAAGATGTAGCTTGATGCTAAATGATCTAAAAATAGAGCGTTGCATTTTAAATGAATGGCCACTGATTGCACAATGGCCCAGAATAGCTGAGTTCAATGATAGTCTTTTCTTATTAATGGAGGTCCTTTGTGCTTTAGAGAACTGTGATTGCTTATACCAGGATCTCAACTGCTTCCAATCACGTCAGTCCAGTCTCCAGAGACAGGAAAAATAGACCTATTTATAGCTAAGAATGGTGATGATTAGAGGATAAGTCATTGTTTGACCTAAAAATAGTTTGAAACGAGATGTAACAAAACCTCATATCTTGTATTGGATTCATATTCTTGTTTAAGGCTACTCATGTTTCTTAGTATCATCACATTGAAATATGAAAGAGGTCAAATGTGCGTGTGCACCCATACACACCTGAGATCTACTCTTTTTCATCAAGGCTTTACACGAAACTGATGCAAAGACAAAACATTGCAGTGTATCTTCTGTAAACCTCAAAATCCTTCTTAATATTCACTCCACCTTTTAGTGCTCAATATGGCAACCCATTGTGTAAAATCAATTCCTTTCTACACACATCCATATGCCAAGCTCCTAAGCACTCCAGCTTCCGGCATATGGGCATCAGATAGGAACAGATTCATGGCTTTGTGTGATGAGCACACGCGATTATACACTGACACATACTGTACACCATCTGCATATGCTGCTTCTGCATCACTGCATGTAGCAGAGCAGAAGGGGGCTCATAGGACATGTTAGGAGTCATTGCAGAACGTGGGGAAAGCAGTGTTTTGAGGGTTATCACTGATGTGAGCTGCAGTTTTTTTGACTGCAGGCTGTATGACGGCAGTCAAATAAAGAAACTTAACATAATGATTTTTTAAAACATGCCTCACCAAGCCTACACACTACAGGCGTCAAAAAAGCTTGAAGCTGGGCGTGTCTGAGGCTTGGCGATTTGTCACGCCCAAGGCGACCAACAACCAATCAGGAATCTCCCGCCCGCCCCCGGCATACAAAGCAAAAAAAAAAGCCCGGCTCTTCTTCACTATTGCCAAAATGGATGCCGGTTTTGTAGCATCGGTAGCGTTGGTTTATTCAATGTCTCGCAGGAGGCCACGTATAGTGCGTCGCTGTTGGGTACATCCGATACTCAGAAAACGTCTGCAACGGGGGGAATACCACGTTCTTGTCCAAGAGCTCCGCCTGGATGGTGAACTGTTTCAGCAGTACTTCAAGATGAGCAAAGACGCGTTCGACGAGATGCTCGGAAAAGTCGGTCCACTGATTGCAAAGGCAGACACCCGTATGCGTTTGTCAATCGGACCCGCCAAGCGACTCGCCATCTGCCTACGGTACGTTTTGTGTATTTCTACTTCTTCAATATGACTCTGTATATAAAGAGAGAGAATGCATGCAATGGATGAATGAAGTCTGTGATTTAGTTCAGATGAATGACATTAATTAAGATAGCTAGGTAAACGCAGTATTGCTCCCCTGTGTGTGTGTGTGTGTGTGTGTGTGTGTGTGTGTGTGTGTGTGTGTGTGTGTGTGTGTGTGTGTGTGTGTGTGTGTGTGTGTGTGTGTGTGTGTGTGTGTGTGTGTGTGTGTGTGTGTGTGTGTGTGTGTGTGTGTGTGTGTGTGTGTGTGGTGTGTGTGTGGTGTGTGTGTCTGTGGTGTGTCTGTGGTGTGTCTGTGATGTGTGTGTGTCTGTGGTATGTTGGTGTGTCTGTGGTGTCTGTGATGTGTGTCTGCCTGTGGTGTAATTGTGTGTCTGTGATGTGTGTGTGTGTGTGTGTGTGTGTGTGTGTGTGTGTGTGTGTGTGTGTGTGTGTGTGTGTGTGTGTGTGTGTGTGTGTGTGTGTGTGTGTGTGTGTGTGTGTGTGTGTCTGTGGTATGTTGGTGTGTGTGTGTGTTTGTGTGTCTGCCTGTGGTGGGTGTGTGTGTGTCTGCCTGTGGTTTAATTGTGTGTCTGTGATGTGTGTGTCTGCCTGTGGTGTAATTGTGTGCCTGTGATGTGTGTGTGTGTGTGTGTGTGTGTGTGTGTGTGTGTGTGTGTGTGTGTGTGTGTGTGTGTGTGTGTGTGTGTGTGTGTGTGTGTGTGTGTGTGTATGTGTGTGTCTGTGATGTGTGTGTCTGTGGTGTGTGTGTGTCTGCCTGTGGTGTAATTGTGTGTCTGTGGTGTGTGTGTGTGTCTGTGATGTGTGTGTCTGCCTGTGGTGTAATTGTGTGTCTGTGATGTGTGTGTGTCTGTGGTATGTTGTTGTGTCTGTGATGTGTGTGTGTGTGTGTGTGTGTGTGTGTGTGTGTGTGTGTGTGTGTGTGTGTGTGTGTGTGTGTGTGTGTGTGTGTGTGTGTGTGTGTGTGTGTGTGTGTGTGTGTGTGTGTGTGTGTGTGTCTGCCTGTGGTGTAATTGTGTGTCTGTGATGTGTGTGTCTGTGGTATGTTGGTGTGTGTGTGTGTGTGTGTGTGTGTGTGTGTGTGTGTGTGTGTGTGTGTGTGTGTGTGTGTGTGTGTGTGTGTGTGTGTGTGTGTGTGTGTGTCTGTGATGTGTGTGTCTGTGGTGTGTGTGTGTCTGCCTGTGGTGTAATTGTGTGTCTGTGATGTGTGTGTGTGTGTGTGTGTGTGTGTGTGTGTGTGTGTGTGTGTGTGTGTGTGTGTGTGTGTGTGTGTGTGTGTGTGTGTGTGTGTGTGTGTGTGTGTGTGTGTGTGTGTGTGTGTGTGTGTGTGTGTGTGTGTGCCTGTGGTGTAATTGTGTGTCTGTGATGTGTGTGTCTGTGATACAGTATGTTGGTGTGTCTGTGATGTGTGTGGTGTGTGTGTGTCTGTGGTGTGTGTGTGTCTGTGGTGTGTGTGTCGTATAACTTGTGTCGTATAACTTTTTTTTTAAATCTTGTATATTACTTTTTTCTCAGGTACCTGGCAACCGGTGACTCATGCAGGACCATAGCATTCAGCTATCGGGTCGGGCATACAACAGTGGCTGTCATCGTCAAGGAGGTTGCGGGTGCCATCTGGACCGCCCTGGTTGAGGAAACCATGCCGGTACCACAGACGGAGGACTGGAGAGCCATCGCTGCTGGGTTCCAGGAGCGCTGGAACTTTCCAAATTGCGTTGGTGCCATTGATGGGAAGCACGTGGTGATCCAGGCTCCGGCAAATTCTGGGTCCCTGTACTTCAACTACAAGTCCACCCACTCCTTGGTACTACTGGCTGTAGTGGATGCCCAGTACCTCTTCAGGGTCGTGGATGTCGGAGGTTTTGGAAGGAGCAGCGACGGTGGGAGCCTGCGGAATTCCGCTTTTGGAGAGGGCCTCCGAGATGGCAGTCTGCAGCTCCCACCTGACACAGTCATCCCAGGAGCAGAGCGGCTGGGCCTTCTTCCTCATGTGTTTGTTGGGGATGAGGCTTTTCCGCTGCTGGACAACCTGCTGCGTCCGTTCCCTGGACGTCAGTTCACGCGTGAAAGGAGGCTGTTCCACTACCGCCTCAGCCGGGCCAGGTTGGTGGTTAAATGTGCGTTTGGCATCCTCTCATCTCAGTGGAGAATGTTCCGGCGTGTCATCACCACCAGCCCGGAGGTAACAGAGTTGTGTGTGAAGGCCGCCTGTGTGTTGCACAACGTCCTCCGCAGGAAGACAATAGGAAGGTCATCACGCACACCTGTCGTCCATGTCGTCACAGAGTCGAGTGATGAAGCTCCAACCCTGCGCGATGCACCTATGATGGGCTCAAACAACGCCACACGCCGATCCATCCAACTGCGGGAGACCTTCTGCTCCTATTTGAATGAGGAGGGTGTAGTGTCATGGCAGCATAACGTGGTGTAGGGTCACCATGGCTCCTCCAAACCAAAAGCTCTTTTAAGAGCTACCCATTTTCTTTAAAGAGCAAATATTCCAAATGACCCATTTTAAAATCAAACATTCCTAATAAACATGTTTCTTGAATTGATATTATTATATTATGATATGACTAACAACCTTTTTCTTTCAGCCCTGTTTTTACTGATAAACCACTCATAATTTCAATAGGTTTTCACATGACCAATTACAGAAGAAAGCACATTATATATACCGACATACATGAAGCCTCTGGTATGTTGCAACTGACAAACCACATGAACAAGTGAAGACACAGTGTAGCCATAACATACTTGAAATAATGTTTTATTTGGTGAATTTGAGTGAAGTGTGTGTGATGAGTGAAGTGTGTGTGATGAGTGTAAAAAAATGTAATGTAGATCAGTACGTGTGAACAAATTATAAAATTATAAATTGTCCTGCTGGTCCACGTCAAAAATGAGCTGCTGTACCCCGAGGCGGACTCTTGCCCTCTGTGCCCTTGTCATCTGCCTCATGGTGGGCAAGAGGCTCTTGAAAAATTGCAAGTCCTCGTCCTCCTCCACCACTGGTGGGGTTGGCTGGGCAATTGCTTTGTAATTGCTGACAGCAGACAGCAGACTTCTTTCAAACGGGGACATCTCCCTCCCCCTCCCCCGTGTTTTGCCCCGGACCTCAGCATTCTCCTCCTGGCTGACTGCTGCTGGCTGACTGGTGGACTGGCTGGCGGACTGGCTGGCGGACTGGCTGGCGGACTTGCTGGTGGACTGGCTGGTGGACTGGCTTGCGGACTGGCTGGTGGACTGGCTGGCTGACTCACTATCTATCTGGCTCTCTTCCTCTGCCACCAGGGTGGATGGAGGCAGGGTCTGCCGGGGGACATTGCTGGACGTCTCACGGTCTACGATGAATGGGGTTAAAAACCCCATCACTGGCATGAAACGCCAGGGCTTGTACCCCCCTGCAGACCCTGCCCCGCTTCTTTTGGCCTCCTTTTCCATATTCTTTTCCTTGCGGAACCTGTCCCTCAGACTCTTCCATCTCTTCTTGCAGACATTCTCTAATAAAATGAAATGAAATAATAAAGTTAATAAATAATAAAGTGAATTTCTTGAATTTACTAAAGTATTCCTCCATTAATTAATACTATTTTTATGCTACATTCCATGCTGGCTAAATATACTGTCTATGCTTGATAGCTGTGAATCAAATCAAGTTTTATTTATATAGCACATTTATAAACGATTTTTGGTCGAGCCAAAGTGCTGTACATATAATAAAATTAGCCTACAGTAGAGACACTTTACAGCAAATACAACAGCACAGATTGTTCAGAATATCAGTATGATAAAAACAACACCCTCTGCATGTATTATATGTTATATATTATGCTTATACTTATTATATTATATATAATATTTTTTCATTATTATATTAATATATATTATATGTTATGCTACATTACTAGCTGGCTAAATATACTGTCTATGCTTGATAGCTGTGCATGTATTATATGTTATGTTATATATTATGCTTATACGTATTATAATGTTTTTTTATTATTATATTAATATATATTATATGTTATTATGCTACATTACTAGCTGTCCATGCAATGCTAAACTCCCCAAACAGTTGAAAACCTACCAGTTTCACCAACTGTCTCTGCCACCTCCCGCCATGCCTGGTTCCTCCGGTTTAGGTCCCGGTAGGTGAACAGAGTATAGTCATACAAGACTGGGACATTTGCAACGGCAATGATTAATTTTTCCTCCATTTTCTGACATATGGAAAATAGTCAAGACCTGCATACACACGGTTTGATTGGCTAGCGCTTGTACTGGCGGGAATTGCAAAAACGGGATTTGATTGGCTGGCGCCAGCTTCGAGCAAGCATCGAGCCTCAAAAGTTGAACATTGTTCAAATGTTGACGCCGATAGACGCTCGCGAGGCTTGCAACGCCTTGCCATGCTACCCACAATGCAGTTCGGCGAAGTTTGAAAATATCCTACGTCACCCCATTCAAATGAATGGGCGAAGCGTTGAAAGCCTTTTTTGACGCCTGTAGTGTGTACGGGCCGTTAGGCCCTACTCCATGTGGTTATTCACATTCAAATGATATGTCTGGAGGAGAGGGGACCTTTTGCAAATCTCATTCTCATATAGGAGGAAGACAGTCCTTTGTTAAGACTATCTTTCGTCATATTCCCCAATTATTACTTTCTATTCATTTCCAACTCATGTCTGTGTCAGCTGTGGAAGACCTCCATTATTGACTTGAATTCAGATGAAGCTGCCCTACCACCCAGCAGCCCACAGACACATCAACTCAGGGTCCCAGGCTTCTTTTAGTTTGTTTCCTGTTTTATATTGAAAGTCAATTTTCTCTTCCCTAATGTGATTCATCTGAGCCTTATTATCTGCCTTATATTCCTTGCACATTTAGTCTCTGTACTCCCCTTGTCATCTGCCAGTTTTTTGTATCGTTATTTAGTTGCTGGATTGAGTTTTGACAAACCCTTATTTGTTTTTTAGCCAATAGATGACAGTTTTTTAAAGAAAATTGAGTTCTCATTCATAACACTCCGTTCGATGTCTCACTATGGGATGCGCCTCATCGCGGAGCAAACAGAAGCATCAATCTCATTACGCCAAGCTTGCGCCACAACGCATGCGTCATTCAAACACCTCTTCTCGCTTCAGAGCACATCTCTACAGTAGCCGGGCTAGCTTCACTGTCCACAGACTGAACCCAAATACCCATTTCGGTCGACGGGTGCTCGCCGGCTACTCCTTCTGCTTCGCAGGAAGACGGTAGTCCTAACGCTGTTAGTATATAAAATCGATCTCGCCCTTCTCTTACCCGAGAAAGTAAGGTCGGTCCGATTTTTTTAAGCTAGCAGCACACCTGTTGCTAGCTCGCTCCCTCTCTACCGACACCACGGTAGCGAGGAAGTTTTTTCTTTTCTCTTCTCCACGGAGAGGAAAAGGATTAAAAAGGAGCATACTGCCACACCAGTCAGTATTCTCCGGGAATAAAAGACCCACACCTCCTTTTTCTCTGGATTAAGGACACGGTGGTAATACCTTTTTCTCCCGTCCCACCTGTCGAGAGCGGGCCCTCTCCACGCTACGAGGCGACCAGGATGGACGCCCCTCTCCCTCACACCAGAGGAGTCAGGGACTCGGTGGCTCGACTCTGCGGCTGCGGGTTGAAGATCTCGGGCACAGGCACACACCAGGTCTGTTCGTCCTGCCTCGGGCTGGAACACACCCGAGGCGCGATCGACAACCCCGGCTCATGCGGACATTGTGTCCGCTTCACCGTTAAGAGACTCCGCCGACGGTTAGCAAGACAAGCTAGCCTGTCGGAACAGGACCCCCCATGTCCATGGACCCGCCGACCGGCAGTCAAGACACGGGGGCGTCCACCACAGAGAGTGAACCCCTCTCCGTGTCGGTCTGGGGCTCATTATCCGCTATGGCCACAGAACCGGAATCCCGCGCCCTGGCAGGCCGGGACCCGGTGACGACAAGACACGCGGGAACGGATTCCCGCGCCTTACCAAGCTGGGGCTCCCGGTTAGACTTCACCATGGTCTCACCCGCGAAGGATGTCCTCGAGCTGATCTACGAGGAGGACGAAGAGGAGGACGCCCTGGTGTTCCTCCTGTCCGAGTCGGATGAACAAGAAGAGGACACCTTCATCGGCCCAGGCTGCAAAGCCTGGAGCGAGGGCTGCTCTCCCGGGCGATAGCACACCAGCTTCGCCCGATCTGAGCATGGACCTGCAGGCCGTGTGTAAACGCGCTGCGGTCAGACTCAACGTTCCGTGGCCTGAAATGGCCAAGGAGACCTCCAGGTCCCGCTACGAGGGGAAACACCTTCCTCAAGCAGCGGGCAAAAAGAGGCAACTCCTCCCGGTCTTCCCGGGAATGTTGGATGAAGTGTCGGTCTCGTGGAGAGACCGGCCCTTCAGCAACAACGTCCCAATCCAGGGTGCCTCCTCCCTAGACTGTGACGGGATAGAGAGGCTCGGCCTGCTCCGCATACCGCCCATGGAACCGCTGGTAGCGGCCCACCTTCGAGCAAGAACCCCACGCTGCCAGCAAAGTCGCTGGCGCTTTCAGTCTACAATGACTGAAAAGTCCTACAAAGCGGCAGCGCTGTCCGCCAGGGCCCTGAACGTGTCCTCGCTGCTAACCGCCTACCAAGCGGAGCTCTGTGAGGACCTGTCGGGTAGCCCGGGAGCAGCCACTCTGGACGAGATGACAGCGGTCACGGTCATTTGGAAGGGTCCAGCCGCTGCCTTCACAGCAGCAGTCCTTCACCCAAGCTGTCTCGAACTCTGCTCGGTTTAAAGCACCGGACAAGCAGAGGTCGCAGCCCACCCCGAGTCCCCAGCCCAGGCTGGAGACAAGGGCAAGTTGGCCGAGAAAATCTCCGGTTCCGGCTGCAGCTCAGGCTCAGCCAACCCAGAACTTCGGCCAGCAGTCGAGGAAGAAGAAGCGAGCGGCGTGACAGCCCCTCCTTCTCCTCTCCGTGAATGTGTTCCCGCCGCCTCGAGAGATGCCTAAACACCATCCTCAAGTCCGCACAAACACATGTCACACATTTATTGATTCCTCTGTCATAAAACATTTGCCGCTGACGCATCCAGGCTTCAGGCCGAGGGCGCAGCTCAAAAAAATGAAAAGAAAATCAATGAAGCCAATAAACAGCCCGTCAATTATTCCCCTTCTGAGAGAAGCTACGGCATCTCTCAAAAGGCGGATTACTGACGGGTCTGTGAAGGCACCACCGGCACGCGCAGTGCCGGCTGGGGCTTTAAGAGCACCACCGTCACGCGCATGCGCAGTGCCGGCTGGGGCTTTAAGGGCACCACCGTCACGCGCATGCGCAGTGCCGGCTGGGGCTTTAAGGGCACCACCGTCACGCGCATGCGCAGTGCCGGCTGGAGCTGTAAGCGTGACATCTCAGCTGGCTCTAAGGAGCATACAGCAGGAGATACTCACAACATCTGCCTGGGCTTCTCAAAACAGTTATACTTTATCTGTTTTCACAAGCCCAGAGAGAGTCAACCCATATTCTGGAGAGAGAGGTTCTCTCTCTCCCAGAAAGAAGGGTTTTTATCTATAATGCCCGCCGAGCAGAGTCAGATTACGCAGACAAATGTCCTCGTAAAGCACCCGCTCAACATGGGTCTCATAATAAAACTAATCCCCATGCGCCACGGCATGCGGAGAGTATTGGTTATTATGTAATGCGTAGTGGCACTACACCCGACTTTTCCAGTACAGGACGCGCCTACGGGTGCTGTCTTTTCACGGAAGGTGGTCACCACGGACGCATGTCTGACAGGCTGATAGGGTATTTACGAAGGTCGCCCGTTGAGAGGCCTCTAGAGCAGAGACCTCCAGCGGGCGCACGTAAATTACCCGGAGCTTTTAGCGGTGTTCCCCACCCTAAAACGCTTCCTGCCTTCTCTCAGAGGACACCATGTCCTCATGAGGACAGACAACACGATTTTGTGTATGAACCGCCAAGGGAGGTTGCGTTGTCTCCAGTCACACACACTGGCACACAAACTGATCCCTTGGAGCGGCAGACGTCTCCTCTCTCTGAGAGCGACACAGGTACCGGGAGTGATGCCCCTCGGGACAGAACTACTGTCCAGAGGTGCACCACTCTATGCAGACTGGACTCCTCATCCAAGGATCGGGAGTCCGCTGTGGGTGCGTTACGGCGGAGCCGCGTTAAATCTGTTCGCATAAAGAAAAAATGCTCAATGACAGCTGTTCTCTTTAATGCACGATTTAAACGCACTGTTAGGCGGGGACACGCTCGTACACGATTGACCTCCGGGTCCTCTGTACGCGTTCCCACCCCTGGCTCACATCTCTTTTCAATGTCCTGTCGGGGTGATTTTATCATTTCTACAGGACTTGATCGATAAACACAGAGCTTTCTCCACGATCAAGGTGTACCTGGCTGCTATTGCTGCATGCCATGTGGGCTTTGAGGGTAAGACGGCTAGCCAACATCCTTTGGTTTGCCGTTTTATGAAGGGACCTCGCAGGCTCCTCCCTGTCTCCAGGTCGCTGGTGCCCTTATGGGACCTGGCAGTGGTTTTAAATGGGCTCAGAATGACCCCATTTGAACCCCTGGAAGGAGCTGACATGAAACATCTGTCACTCAAGACAGTGCTGTTACTGGCCCTGGCATCCGCCAAGCGGGTCAGCGATATTCATGCACTGTCTGTACATCCCTCATGCACTCAGTTCGCCCCAGGGCAAACGAGAGTGTTGTTGAAGCCCAACCCTGCCTTTACAGCAAAGGTGGTTGGTTCGTGTACCCCAATTGACATTGAGGCATTTCCTCCGCCGCTGGTTTCCTCCGGGGAGCAGCAGCAGGATCTGTTGTGTCCAGTCCGGGCTTTACACACATATATGGACAGATCAATGGAGCTTCGTCTTAATGACCAACTCTTCGTGTCCTGGGCTAACCCTCACAAGGGCAAGCCTGTTACTAAGCAACGGCTCTCCCACTGGATTGTGGAGGCAATTGCTTTGGCCTATAGGCCTACGAGTCAGAATTTGCAAGCACCTTCGGGTCTGCGGGCTCACTCGACTCGGGGCCTGGCTACATCCTGGGCTTTGTTCAAGGGTGTTTCCATCCAAGACATCTGTGCAGCGGTGAGCTGGTCCTCGCCGCTCACTTTTGTCCGCTTTTACAGGCTAGATGTCTCCGCTCCAAGCGTGGCCCGAGCAGTGCTGGGCACCTTGTTGAGTCGGGACTCTACCTGTTAAATTCTGGTTGATCGGTGATTTTCGAGATAAGCTCGTCTGGCAATACGGGAGTTACAATATCCCATAGTGAGACATCGAACGGAGTGTTATGAATGAGAACTATAGGTTACTTACGTAACCCCAGAGCTAAGAGTAACATGAAGTGAGATGTCTCACCAGACGGCCCTCCTTGCTATGGTGAAGCGAGAAGAGGTGCTTATTTTGAATGATGCATGCGTTGTGGCGCAAGCTACTTATAGGGGGTGATTTCCCCTGACGCTGACGTCAAGATCACCAGCCAATCAGGATTGGCGTAATGAGATTGATGCTTCTGTTTGCTCCGCGATGAGGCGCATCCCATAGTGAGACATCTCACTTCATGTTACTCTGAGCACTGGGGTTATGTAAGTAACCTATAGTTTTATTATAGGGTTGACAGGGTAAGCCTTCCTCATAAAAAGACACAGAGCTACTTTTTGAAAATGTCCTTGTTGTGAAATGTCCTCCAGTTTCCTATGCTCTTCCATCAGAAACAGTTAAGGAAAACTCACTCAGTAAAATGGTGAAAATGTTTTCTTTCTTTTCCTCTCCAGCTCTACTTTCTGCCGGCGGCGCCCCCTGCTGTTGAGGCTGTGGAATGAGCCTGTTCGGCAGGAAGGCGCTGACTTTGCTGAGCAGCGTGTTCGCTGTGTGCGCCCTCGGCCTGCTGGGGATCGCTGTGAGCACCGACTACTGGCTGTACCTGGAGGAGGGGGTCATCCTGCCCCTCAACCAGAGCACCGAGGTACGCATGTCCCTCCACTCGGGCCTCTGGAGGGTCTGCTTCTTGGTCGGTGAGTTAGAACGAAGCCTGAAACATATAGATTAAAGGTCCCCTTTTATGCAAAATCCACTTGTTCATGTCTTCTACATAAACATGTGTCCCCTCTGTGTAAAGAGATTCTGAACGTTTCAAGAAGAAAGATTCTCTCTCTTTTTGTCCTGATCCATTTAAACCTGTCTGAAAATCAATTTATCAGATGTTGGCCACTTTGTGATGTCACAATGTTGTTTTGGGTTGTGTAACCATTAGCCAATCACCAAGCAAGGTAATACCTGTCCACCTCATAACCTGAGTCTCGAGCACCATTTTGTTTTTTTAAACCAATCATCTGGCAGAGGAGCGTTCGGCTTGGCAGCTCATTAGCATTTAAAGCTACAGACACAGAATCAGCACTTTTGAAACAGGGCTGAAACAGAGGGGATTATGGGATGCTACAATGCATTATATGTTTGGTATTTTGAGCCAAAGACTTCAGAGACATGTTTTGTATAGTATATCTGAACCTATGATATATTGTTGAAAAAAGAGTATAATAAGAGACCGTTAATGTATCCCTTACTTTAGAAGACAAATTCAACTACATGTATTTAATGTGAGTCAGTATTTGCTTTGAAACAAAGCTTAATAACGGATTTGTTTAATGATTAATTTGCTTAGTTATAATCATTATAATGATAAGTGATATGGCAGATTGTTATAGATGCATAACATTTGTGTTTAGTTAATAAGGAAGTAAGCTTCAAAATGAATGCAGAAGAACAACCAAACTTCAGGCTTAAATGATTGCAGCATGCTAGCCATCCATTAGGCATGAAAAAACACAAAGCCAAATCCTAATGTCATCTTTTAAGGGTTTATACTATTAATACAAAAAAAATAGAAATACATTGAGTGTAAAAAATAGATTAGATTACCAAGGCATTAACCAGAAACACGTTTTTCCTACATAATTATTTCTTGGATCTGGGCCTCAATGCCTAGTTTCCACTAATATTTGTATTGCACATGGACATTAACCTTTGTTTCGTTTTAATGGCTGCAAATATAGAAGCCTTTGCTTAATGTTTGAACAATTGAGCAGGACATGATATTTTTACTTGATATTTTCAACACTCTAATGTTAGGGCGCATCCTTGTCAAGTGTCAGAGGTATTTGTACTCCTGTTTTTCAACATTTCGCTATTCGAAAGACTGGCATAGCGAAATGTCTTTCAGAGTGACTTACCCAGTGGCTGACTTTTATTATTGGCCTGAAAAGGAACCATGGATTGATTGACAGTGTTTTTGTTCTCTTTTTGACCGTGATTTCATTTCCACCATAGATGTCAAGAAGAAAGCAAATAAAAAATAAAAGCAAATGCACATTGCATGATTTCTCCCTTTCTTTACCTTCTTTTCAAAACATGTATTCCTAGCACATCATCACAAAGGCATGATTGTAGGTCTGATTGGAGAGAGAAACACTATCTTTGGTATTTCTCTATATTATATTATTTTATTAGAGACACAGCCCTCCCTACAAGTGTAAACCAGACTTTGGCCCTCTGGTATTGGAAACAGTTAACTGTATCAATATGCTGTCCTACTCTGATTGGATGGTTACTGTAGGTAGATAGAGGTAGGTGGTTTGCTGGCATTTCAAAAAGTAAAGATAAAAGGATAAACAAATATTTTGTTATGTAAATATCCCTATTTGTTCATTTGTCCTGTGATCCATTTCAATTTAGTGCTAATTTATTCCATTAACCCCTGTTCCACAACTGCCTTGTTTTCACGATAAATCAGTCAGTGATGCAATAATGCAGGCACTCCAGTTGTGATTAGACACCAGATGTTTTCCCCACAGCAGGCCATCGCTACAATTGAAATGGACTAATGGTCAATTGTGTGTTTTAGCTGCGATTGAGTGACCTTACTGCCCACTTAACACTTCAGAGTTAACCCAGAAACGATTGCATGTGCATTTCATTCCAGCATGAGTTCAAGTAGAAGAGTGTTATATATAAAGTGTTATAAAACGGACAAGTCAAATCAAGCAATCTGATTGGTTCTTAGCCGTGATAAACTGAGCGTATACCACGGGTAGAATTGTAAGTTACTTTTCACAACAAGTCAGTATCCCTCCGTGTCTGAGAAAAACAGTATACCCTTGGGCTGAAAAGCAAACCAGTTTGCTTTTCATACTGGAACAAGAAAGCAGCGGAGAAGTAACGGGACAGAAACCCTCCTTTTTACGCAGCGGTCCAGACATAGACATCAAACGGCAAAACATACAGTGTGCAGTTCCTTTGGCATTAGGGCAGGGATATCTAGATACTTTCCAAGGTTTGACATAATGAATTGTGCTACTTTTAAAGCAAGCAACGATGTTTTCAAATCTGTAATCAAAGAGGTCCGCAAAAACACTATCGGCCAATCAGATTGGTGATTTGACTTGTCAGTTTTATAAATATATTTACATTTCTTCCGTCACGGAACAAACTTACAAAGCATAAGATGGAAACATTTAAGATTAACTTCGACCTCCGGGGAGGTCTTACTATGGAGGAGTGGATTGAGCAGTGCGTATCTCCAGAAAAAAAAAGCACCTAAACGACGACATGCAGAGCTACGTGAAGAGCAGGTAGACCAACTGGAAAAGTTCAACCATTCAAAAGCTTTCTGATGCGGGTCTTGAAACAAAGCAGAGAAATGATGACCGTTAGTGGCCACAGGTGCGAAAGTTCTCTCTAGAGCTACTGTAAGCCGAATCTCGGGGACCGGAGAAAGTGGAGAAATATTCTCACCACGCCAAGCAACCTCAACAAGTAACCACGTAAGCCATGCTACTGATGCTGGACAGGTTTTCAGTGGGTGCACAATAAACGGCAACATACAAATGAATGTAAATAAATAGCCAAATAATTGATCAACGCTCTCTGTCTAATATGTTCACTAGCTGTTAGTGTTGTTGCATAGCAACCACCTCGCACTATGTTTCGCGCAGAAGGCAACGGAGGGACTATTTTATTTTGAACATCATTATTTACTAATAAAAACGATTTAAATTAGAGTGTGTATTTTTTTTTCATATTGCCACACTTGGTAACCGTTTTATAAAAGCAATAGCTCACGACAGGCCGTGGTATATGCTCATTATATCACAGCTAAGGGGCGTGGTTCGGCCCGACGCGAAGCAAATGAGTTGTGACAACTTGTGAGGGAAGCCATACCATGAAGTTAATACAAAGAATTCAGCTTACACTTACAGAAGCAAGTGGCAAGTGAGAAAAAGATGCTTGGGTTATCTGTCTTTGGTCTGAACTAAAAGTATTTACTTACAATATATTTTAGGAATTTTAACAAAATTGTTTATTATGCAGCACCAACACATATAATAATACATTTTATTTCAAAGCGCTTTTCCAGGTGCTCAAAGACGCTTTACAGTGGTTTGATAAAACATGATAGAATAAAGAATAAAAAAAAAAAATTAAAACAGCAACACAGCATAATTCACAAATTAAAAGCCAGTCTGAAGAGGTGTGTTTTGGTCAGTGTTTTGAAAGTGGGGGGATCGGTGCAGTCTCTGATGTGTTGTGGAAGGGAGTTCCAGAGGGTGGGGGCAGCGATGGAGAAGGCTCTGTCCCCCCAGGTTTGGAGCTTGGTTCGTGTGGGGATAGAGAGGAGGTTCGCTTCTGATGAACGAAGGCTGCGGGAGGGGGTGTAGTGGTGGATCAGGTCGGTGAGGTAGAGGGGGGCCCGGTTATTGAGAACTTTGTGTGTTAGCAGAAGGATTTTGAAGTGTATTCGTTGACGGATAGGGAGCCAGTGCAGGTTTTGAAGGACGGGGGTGATGTGGTCTCTGGAGCGGGTGTGGGTGAGGAGGCGGGCAGCGCAGTTCTGGATGTATTGTAGTTTATTTAGAATTTTGGATGATGAACCATACAGGATGCTGTTGCAGTAGTCCAGTATTGAGGTGATAAATGTGTGGATGAGGGTTTCAGCAGCCGGGAAGGAGAGTGAGGGGCAGAGGTGGGCAATGTTTTTCAGATGGAAGAAGGCGGTCCTGGTGATATGGTTTGTGTGTTTGTCGAATTTGAGCTGGCTGTCAAAGATTACTCCAAGGTTGTGAATGTGAAGAGAGGGGGTTAGAGTGGTGTTGTCAAGGGTGAGGTTGAAGTTCTGGGTGGTGTTGGTGCGGGATGTGGGTCAGATTATGATGATATCTGATTTGTCGCTGTTCAGTTGAAGGTAGTTTGTTTGCATCCATGATTTAATATCTGAGAGACAGTTGGTGAGTGTGGAGTGAGTTGGCAGTGATGGTTTTTGCGGAAATGTAGAGTTGGATGTCATCTGCGTAGCAGTGATACTGGAGGATGGATATATGCATTATAGTTCCTTTTTAAACTATGCTGAGACACAATATCACAAAATACAACACTTCAAAGTGTGTGTGGTAAATGAAGGGTTGAGAAAGACATACGTTGGAATGTGTATGTTTTGGTGCCAAACTTTATACTGTATGTGTCAAAGTGATAAAGGGAAAGGTGTTAAAATCTAATGCTGGGTGTTTTTACACACATACTGACAACAAATCATTTCACATTTGCTTAAGTAATCCTTAAAGTACATAGAACAATTTCTGATTTATTTTAGCCAGGATATGTGTACTAATCATGCAAACTTTACAATATGTCTGTGTATTCTGCTTGCATACTGTACATGCTTCTGTGTATGACTTGTCTTTTCACAGTTCACTAATTCACAGTTTGATCTGTGGTGCTGAATCCTGATTCCTCTCAAGAGTTCTATGATATTTAATTCAATATTTTCTTTTCCATTGTCTTTGCTTCAGGTGAGGAGAAAGGCCGGTGTTTTACTATTGAGTACATGATGCCCACTAGCATCCAGATGACCTCTGATTCAACAATCAGTGTCCTGAGTAAGTAAATGTCTACTCTCCAAATATAAGGAATGCTTTTGTTGATGAAAACTATAGTGTTGTGTTAGTGAAATATATAGCTTTTAACCCTTTAACTGCCAGCACCACCATTTGGTAGAGCACATTT
Source organism: Pseudochaenichthys georgianus (assembly GCF_902827115.2). Lineage (NCBI taxonomy): Eukaryota > Metazoa > Chordata > Actinopteri > Perciformes > Channichthyidae > Pseudochaenichthys > Pseudochaenichthys georgianus. Next base: position 22,250,090 of record NC_047503.1, on the reverse strand, counting down.
TGTGTCTTGATATCTTGTTGAAAAAAGAAAAAAAAGTAACCATCTGATTCAGCCAGCTCTACCATTTGGTTGACATGTTATGCACAAAACAACCTCTAGACGTCACTGTGGTTCGAACAAAAAGCCCTTCAGCTAGCTTCCACTGAGGAAGTTGGCAATGCTAAAAATCACTGCTGAAGAAATCACTCTTTTTGGTCAACTTTTGGAAGGTAACCATATCCTTTTTGACATATTTTAGTGGCAGGGCACTGACTGAACATAATTAGATAACTTGATGCACAACAAAAGTTTTAACAAGGGTGTAATTATTTTTTGGAAAATATGCTCAACCAATCGGTCAAATTGGCCTTTTATGTTAAGCTAGCAATACGACTTTTTCAGAGTTTCAGAGATGTTTTCCAATAAAATATGGTAAATAAATGGCTAGATTCATGGTAATATTACTAAATATAGTACTGCCTTATGAGTCTCAGAGTGAAAAAGTGATAATAATTGATATAGCACCTTTCATGCATGACATTCAACCCGAAGTTGCACACAGTTAGGCCAACACAGGATATAGACATTTGCTGTTAGGCCAGTGGTTTCCTGTTAGGCCAATTCAGCATATACAGTAAGATGAGCAAGTATTTTTTTTTGTTCATGAAAAACACTTTACATTACTTTTCTCCATTTTGTTTTTTTTCAATTATAATTAATTATAGTTTATGAATATATCTGGTTGTATATATTGCTCATTTTCCATAAAAGACACAAATGTATTTGAGTTTGTGTTTTATTTGAGTTTGATGCGTACAAATACTGTACTGTATATATGATGATTGTTGAAAATGTACTTTTACTATAGAAGGCCAGCTCGACCAGTTGGTAGAGGCTCATAAAAACAAAACTGTGTGGTCAGTCAAAAAAAAAAAAAATTGTTTGTGTTTATTTGTGGCCCATTTGATAAGAAAATGCAAAAAAAAAAAAAAATCATAGCTTTTTTCTTGGTCTGGCAGTTAAAGGGTGAAAGAAGCAGCTCGTGGTTGTAGAAGAAGCTTGAATTATGTGTTAAATACCTCAGATTCCAGTTGCCCTTCAATCCACCCTATACTGTTTTAACAAACTGTTTAACTGGTAGTTAACATAACACTGGGGAAATGATCCAAACTTTAGCTTAACTTTGGTGTTTACTTGGGTGTCTCTTGTTTGACAGATTGTATTTGATGCAGCATGTTTTGTCAGTTCTCTGATTTGTATGTGACAAGTCAAACTTGAGTTAAGGCTGACCTGTGTACAAGTGATGGAACTGAGACAGGAGTATTGTAAGAATGTATAGATGTCGAGGTGAAAAAGAAGGCAGAAATAATGACAGAGACTTTACGTGTATTCACTATGGTGAATAAGGAAGTGTACATGTGAGAAAGATATAATAAGAGTGCCTAAATCAAATCAAATATTTGCAGTCAGGATTGACTTATAATACAGCTAAATTATCTATTTCTTAAAACAAAATGAAAGTTAAAATCGAGAAAATCATACTGCACAAATATTCCTTGCCACAAGGTTGAGCCATTAATTTAAGTACACTTCCTGTCACACCAGTACAATTAAGTTAATATACCTAACAAATTAGATGTCATTCTTTATTCAGAACCCAACTTTTTCCTGAATGTGCCCTTGTTTCAGACATGATACAAATCTGAAAAGACTCACTTTCACTTTTTACATTCTAACACGTTTCTGTGATGTTCGATATCTAGGGTGGATTGTTAAAGGATAGTCAGTGGCACAATAAAGAGCGAGTTTCATCAAGGATAAACCCATCTGGTCCACTTAGCAGGAGGAGAGACATGTTGTGTAATGGAGAACACAATGGGGGTCCAGAAAGCAGCATGAAAGACTTGCTTTTCCTCTGGGAGGGGCTGTTCCATTTACTCACAGTAGGGAAGTCCAACTTCATGTTGATATAATTACGCAACCAGGACCTGGACCCATGAGATACTGAGACCAACCTCAGTAGAAACAACTTCTGAAGTCAAACTTCAGTTCAGAGTTTCCCAAAGTCAGTTGAAAGATCAAAGTCCCATAGAAGTGATAATGACACTTTTCCTTGTCTTCTTCCAGAGATGATCCGCTCGTCCACACCCTTTCCTCTGGTCAGCCTCTTCTTCATGTTCATCGGTTTTGTACTCAGCAACATCGGCCACATCCGACCCCACCGCACCATCCTGGCCTTCATTTCTGGAATCTTCTTCATCCTGTCAGGTATTTGATTAGGTTTGAACTCACATCTCCAAATCAATAATATCATCACAAATGTACACACCTGATAGATGCATATGAGAATGTTGTCATGGTACTGAGTTGGTTCAGGTCTAAAGTGTTTCAATTACATTTAAAAAGAAAGCACAGTGTCGCATACACATAATAATATTGTTTTTAATAATGTATGGCAACAAGCCTGTTTGGAATCACCCCCTCCCTTTTAACTACAGCCATTAAAGTGTTTCTGTCTTTGTTTCTCTGTCTGCCTCAGGTCTCTCTCTGGTGGTTGGTCTGGTGTTGTACATCTCCAATATTAATGATGAGATGTTGAACAGAACCAAAACCAATGAGGCTTATTTCATCTACAAGTATGGCTGGTCATTTGCCTTTGCTGCCATCTCCTTCCTGCTCACCGAGGTAACGTCACAAAAAAGAATCTAAATAATAAAACATTATAATTTGCATGGCTAGGTTTCCCAAGCATGCATCATAACCAGTTCTCTAACTATGTTATAACAAACCAATGTAGGGTCTGTCAATGTGCCTTTAGTATGTTGTTGGGAATTGGTCTACAATTATCATTTTGATAACTATGTTAATTCAGAAGAAATGTGGCTTTCACTTTTTGACATCTCTTTTTTGTTGTTGCATTGTCCTTAAATTATTATCTAAACAAATTGGCCTTGTTGTGAGGAATGTCATCCTTAAGCTTTCACAAAATGGACATAAAAAACGTGCATAACATTAGGTTTTTTGCATTTTAGTGTCTTTATTTTGCCAAATCCCTTTGTTCAGACATGCACAACTGTATGTATTATGCTGTGACAAATAGTCCACTGAAGATGATATTTTAAGTTATTATTCATATTTTTATTCTGATTCTTTCGTGGATAATTCATGCTGGCTTTTAACCAAACATTAAAGGACTGCACGTTGCTTTTGATACTAACTATTCCCAAAAGTGTGTTGTCACAGTGACAGTATAAAAGAGCAGGTATTAAACAAAGGATGCAAAATAAAAAAATCCACATAGCACCAATTCAACTAAACCATTATTCAAAATGTCCATTTACGAGGTTAACTTTTGCTGATAGTTAAAGGGGGAAATCATTTATCATTAAAAAATGTTTCTATTTCTATAATCTGCAATTGAAATTATTATTTCCTATGGTGGAAAGTGACCTGAATTCCACAGGTGTTATGAAAAACAATGCATATGTGGAGAGTAAAGTAAACTGTGTGCCTCTTTGCCTGGTTCCCCTCCCCCAGGCTGCAGGAGTCATGTCGGTGTACCTGTTCATGAAGCGCTACACAGCAGAGGAGATGTACCGGCCTCACCAGGGCTTCTACCGGCCGCGCCTCAGCAACTGCTCCGACTACTCCGGCCAGTTCCTCCACCCGGACGCCTGGGCGGGGCGCGGGCGAAGCGCCTCCTCCATCTCCTCCGAGGCCTCGCTCCAGATGAACGCCGCCAGCTACCCTGCTCTCCTCAAGTGTCCCGAGTACGAACAAGTGTCCTCCTCACCGTGCTGAGGCAGACCATAAGTCAGCACCGCAGGGGTCATCTATATCTATCTCGATATTGGAGTATAGTGGTGCGATGATTTGATATTATCTTTAATCGCACCGCTCTTCTCTCTACCCTCTACTGCCAATGTCTTTGTTTACACGTTTTGCTTCTGTGGGGAGCAAAACCTGAGGTGAGGGTTAACTGGTTCACTTTATTCCCCTCAGCTCAGTGTTGTGTCACAGGGAGCTGTTAGAGAATGAGAAGGGGAAGGGTTTGACCAGGTTGTACTTTCCTCTGTAGTTGTTAGTGGTAGAAACTAGAAACCTGCTAAAGCGTTGGTAGGAAGAAGTCATCTGAAAGGATTAAAGTGTTGCAACAGGCAAGCTCACTATTGGTGTGTATAGTACAATCCAATCCTGATAGCTTTCTGACTGAAGTACACACTGCACCTCTGCAGACATACAGTGTGCTGAACTGGATAGGCAACAAGTGCAATGGACTCTTGAGTGCAAGTTTTTTCAAATCAAATGCATGTACTTTCAGCCATGAAAGCAGAAACTAGTTAAATCACCTAGGTAAAGGAAACACTTTCTTAAAATGATTAATCTTATAAGGTGCTTAGAGAAACATTTCCTAAGGTAAAAGCACAAATTGTGCAGACTTCATATTTTTAAGATCCTGTTTTTCAAACTGTAAGCTGTTTTAGTGAGCTCAAGGAAGTTTCACTCACATCCCCAGTTTGTGCTGGAAAATAGCTTTTTCAATATTATACTGTTAGTGTTTTCAGACACATGAAACTGTTTCAGGCATGTCCACGTAAAGTCTTGTGCTAGAACTCAGCTTAGGCTTATGAAACACATGATGAATGTGGATTTCAACTATGATCTTTTTTAAACGACTTATTTGAATAGGATTAAAGGCCTAAAGGGTTGTATGATCTCTAAACCACTTGCTGATCACACTGGCTCTCAGTTAACAGACAGAATAACTTGTATTCCTCCTGTAGGTCCTGTGAATAGTAGCTATTGATTATGTAGCCACAGGTGTTTTCCTTTAAACTGTAACTGAAGGTGGAAGACTGCTTTTTAGTTTTGACATGTAAACATGGTTGAATTACACCATGTGAAATGCTTCATTAGGGAGCTTGTGTTCATTGGTCCCCTTCAGCAGTTAAGTATAAAAGAAAGTTTGTTTTGTAGCCTCTAGTCCGGGCATAAACAGCATGACTTTGAAGGCATTCATCTGAATATAATAATGGTTATATAAATGTTAATGTTTTATTGTTTATTCTTGTAGTTAACAAACGCTTTGATTGCAAAGCACACTATTAAGAATAGGACTGCTTTACATCAAACAATACAGATATAAATAAGCCTTTATTCTCAGAGGACCATGTTTCCTGTTTTAAGTGGTGTCCTTAGTTAGTGGTGCAATTAAAGACAAGAAGTGTATCGATTCGAACCAACATTTAAAAAGAAAGCAAGTTGTACACGGCCAATACTGTTTGTGTTGAAAATCATTAAGTATTTATGCTTTCAAAGGGGTAAAGATGGAGTTTGTGTGGAGATGGAGAATGAATATGAGTTGAGGGGTATTTAAAGAATATTTTTGGAATGGAGCCATTGTGAATGTAAGATAAGAAACTGCTTGATCGTATTTGTTTGTGTACTTTAAAATACATCTCCTACAGAGATACTTTAAACCAAGTTATAGATGCATATGTTTGTAATTGTCCCCCTTTGACAGAGTATTCTTAGTTAACATATACTGCTATCCTCAGTGTGCAGAGGAAGACGTTGTTTCCAGGTTAAGTGGTTTATTTAGTGTTAAATATAAACATTTGATGTGGCATTATGTGTGAGTAAACAAATAACAAAGCATCTTATCTTGTGCCATAACTGTAATTGTCAGTATTTCTTGTTGCATGGTGTGAACTCCACACATTAATGGCATGCAACATTTAACATTTCTATGTATTTAACATAACACTAAGAAATAAACTGTGCCAAGCTAAGCTCACCCATTTTGGTAAATAGACCATTTGCATTTTATTTATTTTTAACACTAAATTGAAAATATTCACTGTATTAATTTGTATAGAAAGAAGGACGTCTAAAATGCAGGTTTGTTGTTGGCTAGATTCATCTGCATTATATCTGACAGCTGCTTGGATCACAATGAGAGTTTTTGCACAAGGTTCTACATAAAGCGAAAGTATTCAGACTGTTTCATTGTCAGATATGAAAAAAATGAGTGTTATGTTTATGTGAAAGTGCACTATGTACTAAACCAAATAAAGGTTACATTGGATTTCATAAAAGAGCTTGGCCTTGTATCCATTCTCTTTTCCTGTATCTGCATTATAAGAATACATTGTTATACCTCAGTGTAAAAGTGCTAAGGTCAGAAGGTGAGTTTGTAGGACACTTCAACATTAAATCATTATGCAATAATATTAAAACATAAAACATATATTGGGCTGAGTTGACTTTTGGTTCCTCTTTGCAAAAAAATATATAAATAAGATCTGATATTATAAGATACAGTATAAAAATGTAGCTCTATTATGTCCAATGTATTGGGGTTGTGACATCTTGTCAGTTCATTAATAATGTTAATGGTTTAAGTATGCATCCTCAAATTACCCATGTTATTAACATGCTATACCTACCTATGTGCTGATTTTCTAAAAGAAGCTTAGCCACAGAGGCCTGAGGAGTTCAAAAGTCAGCAGTAAAAGGAGACAGGTGGTCCATCCCTCACTCAACAACATGGGCAAGTAAACAGACCTGAGACTGACCATGCTTAACCTTCCAATTGCAATTGGGAAAACATTGTTTTGGTCAAGTACTGCAACACTGACAACAGTCTATAACTACCACTTATGGTTTATGTGTAGCACAATGTCTCCCTCTGTTGGGACAGGAGGGAATTCATATGAATGGGAAGCTCCAACAAGAGCTTATATTTCTTCTTATTTGTTTTAATGGCGGTTGGCAAACAGCTTTTATGTGCATTTATCGTCCCCTTCTGCAGAGTGTGGATGGCACAACCATAATTCTTTAATATAATCCCTGACCTTCTTAAAAACCGAAATAATGCCCTGTACAAAACATCTGCTAAACTCCTTAGCAAAAGCTTTTTGATATTTAATTATGTTTGCTAATACATTACGTTGGTGACAGATAGTATCCCAATCTTACATTGTGTACGATCTACAAGAAGGCTCAGAAAGGGGGAAAAGGCATTTGAAGATTGACTTGGTAATTTAAAGCTGTCACTCATCCATCCGGGTAATAAGAACTAGTGGGGGCAATCAGCAGGTTGGAAACGGCTAATCTGCATCATGTACCCATGTGTTGTCATCTGTTGACCTGATGAGCTGGTGTTGCTTAAAGATGATATCATATCCAGAGTGGACAAAGTCCTCTGATCTTGTGCATAAACTGTCTTGTAGCTCCATCTAGTGTCATTAGTGTGTAGTCACACATTAAATGTTTTATTACATTTAATTTAGCTGATCCTTTTATCCAAAGCAACTTACAATAAGTGCAATGAACCATACGGATACATACCAAGTGCAACAGCTTCAATGCCAAGCCATTGTACACAAAGGGCTTGCCAAGAGTAATTTGAATTGATATACATGAAGCATATTGCATAATTAAAAATAGATGTTTGAGTTTGAGATCCAATTCTAGTCATGTAGACATTGCTATTAGGCTATCCACATCTAGCATTATCTGTGTGTTGTAGATTTCAAATTCATTTGTCCTCCTAATCACCATTCATTATGCTCAATTAGTAGACTTGCTTGAGGGCAAGTTTTACCCTTTTCCACGCTGCGCTCCTCCTGGCACACTTTGCCAGAGGCCACTTGACAGTGTTGATGACCCTCTGGATTGTTAATGACAATATCTCTATATAGTGCAAGTATTCATATAAATGGTTGCACTTCATCTAATATTCTGGCTCTCTTTTTTAGATGAAGCTACAGCAAGGTTAGTCTGCAAACCAAAATATTACATAAAACAATTTCAAATGTTGTTTACAATATTGTCACACTGGGGCATTCACAAAGCAACACATCAATGGTTAACCATTAATTAGTTTCATAAGGCTATGAAATATTTTTTGTAAAGGCCTTGACCTTCACTTCAGTCAAAGAATCTCATATTGCTGGAAACAGTTTTGTCAACACATTTTAGTTTTAGTTTCATAAAGTCTTATCAGACCTGGGCAGAGATGAAAGCTACATAACTATACAATTGAAGGAATTCAAATTGAGGAAAAAAGGCAGCGCAGAATATTCCTATAGGAACATTAGTGGAGTGGCCAAAATACTATAGAACTAAAACAGCCGCTGAGGCACTACGTAGTTAGCAAATCTTACGCAGGGCAAAGATCATCCAAGTCCAGAAAAGAACCTCCATTTGTGCATTTTATTCCAATAACAAAGTACAATGAACAGGTTTCCTATATCTCTTTCCTTAAGCCTTTCCTATGGCTTTCCTTTGTGTGGCTTGAAACACCCTGGTAAAAAAAACAGTTTGCCTACTAGTGCTCGGGCTCCCACCTCCACCTGTCTCCAATATATACAATTACACCAGGTGCTCTAATCACCCAGTGCCCAAACATGCCTTCAAAATAAAAGCATAGAAACTACTTTAACTTATGAGACTAACTAAGAATACATTTACAATAAACACTATAAAACAGCAAGAAAATAAATGTTAAACTATTAAATAATGTAAAGAGATATATAGCTCCAACAATTAGCCAATACCTGATCTATATGCCAACTCCTATGAGTCCAGCATCACAGAACCTAGAGTCAGGTTATGAATAATGTATGTTAATCCATCCACATTTTTCTTCCTTCTTTATACTAAGTCTTTCATTCCCTTTTCTCCATATATTTCTTTATAAAGGATTGTGGAAAAGGCAAATCTTCAGTCGACATCTGTTGAATAAGTTAGTGGGTCCATCTCCATTTGACGAGGGGCCTGAAGGATGAGCACAAAGGCCTCGTGTGTCAGGCAGTCTCATTAGTAGTGGCAATCGTTTCATTTAATCTGGTTAATGTCATCTATTAATTTCATTCGGAATAAATGTGTTTCTACACACACTGAAAAAAGTAATGTATCATGCAATGCCCATTTGTTATCAACATAACCCAGCCGCAGGGACCTGTACATGTCACACAATAATGTGAGGTTGTCCACTGTACAATTACCCATTGCTTAGAACTGGGATCAAAAAAAGTGGGAGAGACTCCAAAATCAGATAATAAAATAACAACGAGGGTTAAGAAATACTACCATGGAAGGATAAGCCTCAACAGTTTGTATTGGAACTACTGTCTTCTGAAGAAAAATGTACTATGAAAACAGTTGACAGGATTTGTTCCTGGTAATTCAGGTTTTCAGTGATTCTGTATCCCTTCATTATGTACAGCTAGCTACACAGCTCCGCGACTCTTGCTAACTTTAATGTATTATCATGTGCTGATGTTAACTATAGGCTGAAATACACCAGAACATGGACTGGGGAAATAGAGATTATTTCTACCCAAAACCCATAATTGAGTACTTCCTGTAAGTGCATACTTTTATTCTACTTTTACATTTCATTTTGAACTACTTACAGTATACTTATATTACCATTACACACATTAATATATTTAATAATATTAGTAGTAGTAGTAGTAGTAGTAGTAGTAGTAGTAGTAGTAGTAGTAGTAGTAGTAGTAAAAGTAGTAGTAGTAGTAGTAGTAGTCGTAGTAGTAGTAGTAGTAGTAGTAGTAGTACGTAGTAGTCGTCGTGGTCGTGGTCGTGGTCGTAGTCGTCGTCGTAGTGGTCGTCCCCGTCGTAGTCGTAGTCGTCGTAGTAGTTCGTAATAGTCGTAGTAGTAGTAGTCGTAGTCGTCGTCAGTATATACAATCCTAATTAATCATACATTATATCTATATATATATATAACTATTTTTAATTTAAGTAGTTTTGGCTTTTTATTTGATATGTATTATATAAGGTTGTTGTGTAATTTGTGTTTTCTTCTCTTCATCATTTATTTTGTTCTATATGCAATCAGATTTCCCTTCTGGGATAAATCATTACTCTTAATAGAGTGTGTCAAATCAAACTGCAGCATTGTGTCAGCTTTTACTAAACAAAGACAAGTTCAAATTAACGCTTGCTGATGGTAATGTGTCTTTATATAGTATTGCCTATAATACTGTATATCCCTTTTCGACCCTCATAACATTGTTCACGATTGTTTGAGTTGAATTGAATTGAAATTGAACTCTGGCTTTGGTATTTTGAGAAAACTGAGGCAACTGCTTGGAATGTGATGCATAGAACTTAGAACTTTGAACTATAACAGAGAGCATTCTGAGCGTCCGGGACAGTCATCGCACACAGATCTCTGAGGAGTGAACACACTGAGACATTGAGAAACAAAATACCTCCTGCAATTACAAGTATTACCCTGAGACTTCCTCGATGGAGCTTCTACAGGAGGACCCAGCTTTTTGGGTGGTAAGTATTACATTTGTTAAAATGTAAAGACAATGTTTTTGCTGCCAGATCTCTATAATGCTCATGTTCTCTTCCTTATAGATGCATGTGTGATTCACCTGATGTGGTTTGGCAAGAACAACCACAACCAGCACATGTGCTTACAAAGTAAGACAATGTTTTCCTGGCAGATCTCTATGTCTCTGAGATAAGCAGTAGTTGGGAAAGAAAACAGTATTCACATCAATGTTACTGAACTGTAGGTTTCCAAAAGAGTTGGGGCTAGCTCAAAGACAAAGGGGGAAACTGCACCTGCTCAGTTGGTCTCCGTTTGGGCCTGTAAGGATGAACAGGGAAACTGCACATGCTCAGTTGGTCTCCGTTTGGGCCTGTAAGGATGAACAGGGAAACCGCACCTGCTCCCAGAAACGTGACAGTCCCTTATGCGTGAGGAAACCATCTGAAATATTCGCATGGACACTAAAATGTTGTGCATAACTGTGTATGCCATTTATAACATCTATGTGCATACTTTGAATACAATTTTGCAATGTATTTTCAGCAATGAATGTGTCATTTTTTGAGTCAGAAATAGAAATAGTAAGAAATATGTGTCAGTAAACTAAAGGGAAAACTATTGAGACCCCTAGGAATTCAGAGCAGGGTGCAAACAAAGTTCTCAAACATAAACATACAAATGTCATACAAATACTTTAAAACATTAAAACGTCTTTATGCAGACACATGAGAGGAAACAAGGAAGTTGAGAGGGGATCTTAATGTGGGTGTAATTTGTCTTCAGTGGAATTGCCAACATGTTCACCACCACAAGCTCTGTCTAAATAGCTCACCTTAAAAAAGTCCCAAATCTCATAAATAACTTGTGTTTTCATAATGAGCAACGATGGAAAATAAATTAATACAGTTGACTTTTCAATCAAGTAGAATGTAGTGTATGTATTTGTACTAACAAAATAGGAAAGAAACTTTCAGTTGCTGATGTAACCAAGTCTTGTAATAGCATATCGAGCCTCTGGCAGCTTGACGGCTAAGTCTGTGTGCCAAATCTCATATGCTCTTCATCTCTCTCTTCTGCTCCAGGCACTGTGTGCACATACAACATTGGTCATTATATTAAACCCTGCCTAATCTAGCAAAGGGTATTAGAGACGTACACAAGTACTCTTTTAACTACTACTGTAGTTGAGAGACTTTGACACCTGAGAGCTGCACAGGACTAACCCCGTCTTCAATTAATAAAGACTATGATCATCAAATGAATTCACTGAGCAAAGTTGTAGAGAACAAATTGTTTTAAAATGTTTGTCATTTGATTTTCCAAAAACACAACATTCATAGGCTTTCTCCTTAAGCCTACAACTTTGCCAAAATAAGCCTGAGTTTTGACAAAATAATTTCAAACATAAGTAACAAATCACCTCCTTATAGAGCCTCCAATTTTCTATCTAAATAGTCCTGGCACATTCACTTGATGCTGCTCACCAGGCGGCTATGCAGCATTAATCTCTTGCTACTCTAAAACAAGTGCATAAAAGCAGTTTTGAGACACATGCAACACTTAAACTGCCATAATTGTAGAGAGTCTAACATGGAAGACGAACACATGAGAAAGGAGGAAGTTGGCAGAGGAGACTCCAGTTACCAGAGTGAAGTGGAAAGCTGCGCCAAAAGCATTCACTCAAGTTCAGCGGGGACAATGGAGAAGCTGGAGAGTGGGGAGAGGAAGCAGTGGCGTTGAAAAGAAGTTGGGGACATGGAGATGATGAGAATCAAACTCATTACCATTGACCCCTGTGTACTCCCATTACCACAGCCACTGTACACTGAGTGGCTGCTGTTATATGCACTTGAAAGCCAAACTGCGCGGTACATGTGGAGGAAAGACACACTGGCTGATGAAAGTCAGACAGCATGGATGGAAAACCATAAACACTGTATATGTAGTTAAGGGTTTTTCACGATTGAGGCTTTTGAAATACCAGATTTGGGCTTTTTGCATAATCTTACTGCTTTTTGTTGAATATTATAAATCTTATTATCTTGATCTTTTGTAAATTACTGTTGTCTTTTTAAAGGTTAATCTACCACAATTAAAATAATTTATATGGATTTTGAATTGATATATTCAGGAGCAAATCTTTTACATTGTGTGAACTCTTGGGAAAATAAAAAAACTATTTTACTAACGTCTCGCTGTATGTATGTCAGCAGTTATTACAATGCTTATTCATTCATGTTGTATTACATTCACAAAAAAAGCAATACCACTGTGCCCAACACACGCTCACTCCCTAAACGTCCAGGAGCGACGCTTGGTCAGGGTCCCGTGGCGTGCAGTTGGGACGCACAGAGGCTCCTTCAGCTTCATAAACGGACGCAAAGAGCTTTCAACTGATTGCAATGTATTCCCATCAGCGGCGGTATTTGACACTCATGGAAGCACCGCGTCCGTTTACGTCGGCAGCTCTTAAAGGCAATGTGAGCGTCCATTCCCATTGGATAACGGGGAATTGTACACCCGGAAGTAAGTATTCTCCTTACTGTCGATTGATTTGACAGTGATATCTGCACTACTCATCAACTCAAAAACACCAGATTACCTTTGTTAATTAAACGACATTGATAGTTAGAGAACTTAGAGAACACAATTGTCATCTATATTTTTGACAAGATATGTAACTTTAATTTGTAAGGAGCCATTTTCCATGCTTGTTGAAAAGAGATAATAATAGCGTGCTATAATTAAATGTACATAAGTGTTTCATGATTTAAAAATAAACAATGTTCTTCAAGCATTTGGACATGAAAACAACAAAAAACAGCCTGTACTTTAGATGGGTAGGCATAGGTTAAGCAAATCAGTAGATGTTTTCATACAAGCTTTCTGCACAATTGTGTCAAATATTTTATGATTGTCATTTTAAGCAGATGCTATCTAAAACATCACATGCTGTCTCCTCTTACTGCAATCCACACACTGGGAGCTAATCCCTCTCTTCCCGTCCCAGTATAGCATGATGGTCACTTGGCTTCTCAGTCATGTGAAACAATACCTTATTTTATTGTATCACTCCTTTCATCAACCCACTCCTTTCTTCTTTACTATATTTCCTATACCCTACTCTCCTATCCATCTCTCACAAATTCAGGCACACTCTTTGCACCCTTCTGTTCTGGATGAGGAAGTGACTTTTAGACTCTGGGATCTTAAGGATGTGGCTCCCAGTAGAGAGTAGATATAAAATGAAGATCATTCCACTGAAAAAAATAAGCCAAACTGCAAAGTGCTTAACGTGACAGGCCTGGCCCTTTCATACATTTAGGAACATGAGTCTGGTTGTTCAGAAGATGTTTTTCTTCCGTTTCAAATGTTACGAGCCGGGTAAACTTGAGAGCAGACTGCTCTAACTTCAAAGTGGTTTTGATAGATATTTAGAGACATATTTCATCAGTGTTGATGCTTTTCTACTTCTGTTAAGTTGCTGCTAGTTCAGCCATATATCAGATCTCTCTTATCTCCACTTTGCTGTCAGTGGCTGTGTTTTTATCATAACTTGATTTCAAGACGTTTTGGAAAACATTTCAGTTTCTGAACATGTCCGGATGAATAATGAATATGTTCTTGATGTGTATGATTTTTGTAAGCATGGGTTAGTAAATTATTTTGTATGTAAAAAAAACTGCAAACCCTAATAACCTTTTTTCCTCTGTGAAATTATCCTCTTAATTTTCTAGTGTATAGTGTATGTCTGATGTTCTCCTCTTCCAGCAGCTGTGAACACCGACGTTTCCTATTGGCTTAGCTACAGCCGTGGAAGGTGTGGTCTGAATGAACGATGCTGCATTCTTTGTTAAACCGTGCAGTTTACTATTATAAACTAAACTGTAAAGCAGCCAGAAAGCCTCGGATCCTTGACATTCTTGACGTTTTATGAACTTCCTTTCAATAACATACTTGTTTCAAAGGATGTGTTTCAATATTTGTGTAATTCCCACCTGTAGCATGGAATGAAGATGTAACCAGTCAACTCAAAAAAATTAAACGAAAATTGCCATCGTGTCAAACTCAGAAACTTGTATTGTTCTCAATCTGAAGTTTAGGAGGAAGAGGAGCAGTAACCGAGCTGTTAACAATCGAGACTTGGATTGATGAGAGGAAAAACCGCGAGACGCGCGCGCTTCCTCTCACAGGTCATGGGCACCATGCGCTCCTTGCGGTGTGCGTAAACTGCTGTGGAGGATCCAAACAGTATGAGACGCCATGGCATGGTGTGACCGAGGGGTTCAGACTCTGCTGGCCATCGTGGGGGCCTTCGCCGCCTTCAGTCTCATGACCATCGCCATCGGCACCGACTACTGGCTTTACTCTCGGGCGTACATCTGCAACACCACAAATGCCACCGATGATTCCCAGGTGCAAACCAAGAAAGTGAAAGGCGATCTGACGCACTCCGGGCTGTGGAGGATATGCTGTATTGAAGGTAAACTGAAATTGTATATGCTTGTGACTGTAATTCCATGAACTTTTGGTCACTTTTTTGTTGTCTTCGCTGGGTGATATTGTTTCCAGCCTTCTGCTTTTTTACGGCGGGGAGGTGACAACGTTTCCAGGTTGATCAAACACTCGTTACATCTTCATTGAAAACGGGTTTAAACAAATGCTACAGGTGGGAAACCGAAATAAAAAATACTTGAAACGCCTTGCATTTTACAAATTCCTGTTTGCTTGGTGTGACGAAGCACCATCAATTAAAGTCTGCCAAGGGGTACATCATCATTATTACTCATTTATTCTGTTGAATTCGTTAAATAGCATTAAAAAAGTGACTTGGGCATGATATTAAAAAGGAAAAATTGGAGGGAAACTGCTGCTTGTTGCGCGCAAAAGTAGTGTTGTGCGTGCGTAATGCTACGTTTGAGTCAATTTCCCTTGTAAATGAATTAGTTTGTCAATGAAAAATTGGACTCAATAGACATATCATGACTAATAAGAGGCATTTTGTGTGTTTTACACGTACATACATTTACGAGGAAGAGATATATTTTGTCCAGTAGGATAATAATGTAAGGCATGGTTGCTCGGCAACCCTATACAAACTAGACTTAAGAACTTTTCAGCAACAGAAGTTGTAAGAAACTGCCCGTTCTTCTTGAAATCCTGTTAACATTTCCTCAGCTGTTGTGCTGCTTATCCATGATCCCCAGCACACACGCATGAGGGGTTTTGGGAGGGCTTCCTGCTCAGAGGTGTTGCCTGGACACGTTTGCACACCATTGCGCGCGACTGCTTCATTGGAGAAAAGCGAGATCAATGAGATCAGTCAGGTGATCCGTGAAAAATAAGTCTTGCATCAGCCCCCTCTTTCCACTGCTGCTGAAACCTCCGCTTTGAATGATTTTTTTGTATCTGAAAACCCAGCAAAAATAAGGCAAACGTAGATAAATCTATATTTTTTGTATAAACAAATACAAAAATACTGTGTTCTACCAATAGGGTATTCTGTTTAACGTTTAATTTTAATGAAAATGAAATGATATAAGGTACAATCCCAGATGTAGGGGCTAATCATGGCACTGCTAACTAGTCAAGTATTATCTCTGTAATCTCAGGATTGTAAGCAGAATCAGCTTTTCCACACTTTCCTACAGGTGAAATATGACATGTTTGTTACTGTTCATAATTGTTTTGCAACCAAACATTGGCTGCCTTTGTCATCAAACAGAAGTTGTGTTTTCCTCATGTACTGAATGCAGCCATTACAGAAGTCACACTCCATACACTTTTAATCTGCACTGTTAAGGCTCTTGAGTTTTGAGATATCAAAGAGCATCACTATTTATGGTTTTCCTGTAAAGTTACTCAAAAGACACATTCCATGTCTCTTGCCTCCAACTCTTGGGAGTGTTGTCACCAGAAGTGAGATGGAGTGCTCGCTGTTAAACATCTGCTGTCTGTTCCGCCTCTTTCCCTCATATATTGTTGGATGTGTGTTACATGCAATACTTGCTGCTTCTCACACACACACACTACGTTGAGTGGCACCTGTTTCGCTAAATGCATTTTTTGGATGTAAAAAGTTAGTGGAAAGTTATTTTTTGAGTTCCTGCTTACCTGGCATTTCCTATTGTGGTTGACTGGTTTTTGTTTTGATTTTTGGAAAAAGTCTGAAAAATGGTTTTAATAACTAATTTGACTGTCCAGTAAAGAGGTATTCGCCTCCAGGAGCAAAGAACAAGATGGAATCCAACCAGTTATATCGGGTCAAATGGACGGGATAAATAATGGATATGCCCGGGGACATGTTGGCTAACCTTGTAGAATAAATGGTCTCCCTAATGTGCCAAATAGATGTTTGAGTGTTGTGTCTTGTAGAACAATGATGAGGTTCACTGGGGGTGATGGCAAATTAGCTTTTATGGAAACAAAGTGAAGTCTTGTTCTGCAGCCATTGATGCTGAAATGCGACAAGAATTCTCACTTAAGCTAATCATCCCTGATCGCTGAACACGCTGCAGTTGGACTAAAAGACATGACTTGTTTCAAACAGAAATTCGGTCTGACTCTAAATGGACACATTTCTGTGTGTGTGTGTGTGTGTGTGTGTGTGTGTGTGTGTGTGTGTGTGTGTTGTGTGTGTGTGTGTGTGTGTGTGTGTGGTGTGTGTGTGTGTGTGTGTGTGTGTGTGTGTGTGTTGTGTGTGTGTGTGTGTGTGTGTGTGTGTGTGTGTGTGTGTGCATGCATTAGAAAGATGTGAAAGGCTTCCTCTGCGAAGCGGAGCTAGAAATGTGATTCTGGGTTGCCGTGGAAGGTTGCCATGGTGAAGATATGCTGAGTAATAAAAGATGGGCTCTGGTCCCTCAGACAGATGGGCTCTGGAGATACCTCCCCTAGTGAGCCCTCCCTCCTCTCTCTCTCTCTCTCTCTCTCTCTCTCGCTCTCTCTCTCTCTCTCTCTCTCTCTCTCTCTCTCTCTCTCTCTCTCTCTCTCTCTCTCTCTCAGCGCTACTCCTCTCATTAATGACTTGTGGGTCCATTTGATTATTTGGTCTTTTTGGTCATGGACTGCTAGATTTTTTATTTGATAAGTAATTGTTAATCCTTTTTTCATGCAGAATGACTTCAAGAATCTTATGAGAATGTGAGATTCACAGATTAAAGTGGTTCATATGCATGATTCTTGGTGGAGAAACTTACGACAATTACATCAATCGATCAATTAATCGACAAATCGATTTAGTGTAAGTCCACATTTTCTTTTGTCAAGGACTACCCTTTTTTGACTTCCTGATTCTTTATCCTTTACCCTACATTTGTCACTCTTTTTTTCCTGGACATTTACAGATGCCACAATAAGGAGAAAACCTCCAATTACACTTCTTACAAATGGGAAATACAAGCAAGATACACTCATACAGCAAGAACAAAGATTATATTTAAACTGAATGTGCTTCTGTATCGATCGAAGTATGTGCTTGGAACATAAAAGATAAAAGGGAAGCCGAGGGGGTTGAAGACGAAAACATTTGGAACACAGGAGGGAGAGAAGTGGGTAATTGAGACATGATAGTGGTAAGAGTGTTGTAAAAAGAGACAGAAGGTGAGAGTTTAAAGAGACTGAGAGTGGAGTAGGTGAAGATAGACTCCTGGATGTTTCATCACTATACCTTTGTGGGTATAGATTTTCTGTTTCTCTCTTTCCCTCCACAGGCATTATAACCTTGAAAATGTAGCAGACAAAGGTGACATTAGCTTAATAATAATAATAATAATAATAATAGCTTGGATTTATATAACGCCTTTAATGAGACCCAAGGTCGCTTTACATAGAAGAACAGGAGTAGAAACAAACATAATAAAAGGCAGTCAGACAAACAGTCAGACAGAGAAAACAACAAATAGATTAGGGGACAAAGGCCTTAGCAAACAGATGGGACTTGAGGGCCCTTTTGAAGGCGTCAAGTGTGGGGATGTTGCGGATCTCCACAGGGAGAGTTCCAGAGGGTGGGGGCTGCCACACTGAAGGCTCTGTCCCCGAAGGTTCGCAGGTTGGTGCGGGGGGTGGTAAGCAGGCCGGAGTCTGAAGACCGCAGGTTCCGGGGTAGGGCATGCGGGCGAAGGATGTCCAATAAGTACTGGGGGGCATGTGCATGGAGGGACTTGTAGGTGAAGAGGAGGACTTTGTAAGTTATGCGGGACTTGACCGGCAGCCAGTGGAGGTGGATGAGGGTGGGAGTGATGTGCTGCCACGGCTTTATATGTGTGAGTACCCCAGCAGCACAGTTTTGAACATACTGGGGACAAACAGTACACCATTGCATGGACTAGGGTTTCTGCAACCGACTCTGAGAGTGACGGTCGGAGTCTGGCAATGTTCCTTAGATGGAAAAAGGCCAATTTAACAGACAGTGTCAAAGATGACACCCAGGTTGCGGGCTTCAGGAGATGGGGAGATGAAGCAGCCGTCAACCTCAAGGATGAAGTTACCAACCTTCCGGAGCAGCGCCTTGGGTGCCACAACCATGAGCTCTGTTTTCCTGGTGTTTAGTTTGAGATAGTTGGACGACATCCATGTTTTAATGTTGTGCAGGCAGTTGACGAGAGACTGAGGGGGGGGAGCTGGGAGGATGGAGTAGTGCTGAGATATAATTGGGTATCATCAGCGTAGCAGTGGAAATTGAGTCAATGATGGCGGATGATCTGGCCGAGGGGGAGCATGTAAATGGTGAACAGGAGGGGGCCATGCACAGAACCCTGGGGTACACCATGATTGACTGGGGCCGGGTGTGAATTTGAGCCATTAATGGTTACAAACTGTTCAGTGTTATGGAGGTAGGATGTGAACCAGTACAGGGCTGTGCCAGTGACACCTAGGAGGTCAGATAGGCGGGTGAGTAGGATGGTGTGGGACAGGGGCTCCCAACCTGGGAGGCGCGCCCCCCTTGGCGCCAGGCCTCAGATGATTTGAGGCCAAATATGATATTTAGACCTTTTTTTTTTTTTACATATAATTGTAACGCAATACATGATTGTCACTAAAAGCATTGTCTCTACATTACAATA
This sequence comes from Pseudochaenichthys georgianus, assembly GCF_902827115.2. Lineage (NCBI taxonomy): Eukaryota > Metazoa > Chordata > Actinopteri > Perciformes > Channichthyidae > Pseudochaenichthys > Pseudochaenichthys georgianus. The sequence continues at coordinate 22,230,731 of NC_047503.1, read as the reverse complement.
AAAAAATAATAATAATTGATTAATTAATTTGAATACAAATTCAAAAGGCAAGGCACGTTTATTTATATAGCACTTTTCAACACAAGGCAATTCAAAGTGCTTTACAAAAAATGAAAGAGAGAAATGTATAATTCTTTCTTTAATATAAATGTTTCTTCTGCCCGTAAGTGTCCAAACCAGGCTTGTCTGGATAAGTGCATTTTTAAAACATAGTCATTGTCCATGCCGGTTTCAGTTGGATTATTTGTCACAGTTGCTCCAATCAGATCGGTCACATCCATTTTGTAGATTATTTATGACTTTTGAATCCACATAAACACATCGGCAAAATCCGGCTTACTTTGAGCAACAACAAGACATGTCCATGCTGCCCCAGAACGCCTCGTTGCAGAATTGTCTTTTTCCATTTTTTCCTTCCGGGTCCCATTGACGTAACGAAGTCCAAGTGTGTGTGTGTGTGTGTGTGTGTGTGTGTGTGTGTGTGTGTGTGTGTGTGTGTGTGTGTGTGTGTGTGTGTGTGTGTGTGTGTGTGTGTGTGTGTGTGTGTGTGTGTGTGTGCGTGCGTGCGTGCGTGTGCTCAGGCTGAGCTCCGCGGTGTCTCGCTGTCTCGCAGACCCCACGCATCAACCAGGAAACGACACCAGTAATCCAACTCACACTGTCCAAAGGGCGGAGCAGCGAGCCCCGCAACGTCCCGTCAACACGGCACCTCATCTGTTTGTCATTACTGGTGTAATTTTCTGGTTGCTAACAAATGCCATTGTAACACATAAACACTGATGTTCAGCTGTAACGGTGGTTGACTAATCAGAACAGAGTGGGCGAGCTGACCAATCAGAGCACAGTGGGCTCATAGGGAGTGGGGGGGTAGGAGCTCCAACAAGGTGTGTAGGACAGAGAGTGAATACACATACTATACAGAGATGCTGTATGAGAAAACAATGTGATTTTGGAACATTAAACAATGTAAATATATTCTAGTAGACCTCAACAATGGAATTATGATCAGTAGAAATGGCCATGACATGGGACCTTTAACAATTGAATCAGTGAAAAATACAGTGAAGTGAAACAGCATGTTTATGTGAGGCTTATTGTCATTTTGGCTTTTACAGTACATTGGCCTTAGAAATACCACGTGGAGTAGTTTTAGTAGTTTTGATTTAGTGTTGATGTTCTATTTTATCATTGAGGCCTGAGAAACTTGTATTCATTTCATTCCTCATAAACATTAGAACGGCAGATTTAGTGCAAATTATTTTTCTGCTCAACAGCTGTATTGAATAAATTGGTCCAACTTCTGTTCATTTTTCAGATTAGAAGAGCAATATTTTGTGTCACATAAAACACACACTGTATATATTAAGTGTATGAGAGATTCCAATGCTACATTTTAGATGTAGTAATTTGAACACAGATAGTGCATGTCCATTGACACATCTGCAGGCGTGTCTACCATTGCTCCAGAGCAACAAAAACTGAAGCAAAAGTAGAAGTGACAGGATGTGGTACCAAAATCAGACGTCTGACTTTAATTCAAAGTCTAACCTTTCAATATTCATAATGCTCCAATGTTTTATTCCCTTAAAAGTGGCGGTAAAATGTTCTCGGGGAAGAGACTGGGTCTTTGGATAGAAGGTGTCTGAGGGCTTGAGAACTCCAGAATCTCTAATCCACAACACCATGTTGGTCCTCAAATGTTCTCTAACATGGTTAGAGGTGAAAACAAGCCAGTTCAGCACTGGTTTAGATATTCTTTTACAAGAAACAAGTCAATAACTTTTTTCTCTCATGATCACAAACGATTCACATCGATTCGCTGGATGGTCAACCTTTATTTTATTCTATACCTTCTACCATAATTGGGGAATTTCATGCCTTGCTCCATTATTAAGACTGTGTTGTTATTGTGTCCCTGCACTGGCTGTTACTGCCATCCATCACATTCTGTATGCTTTTGGCTACTCTACAGGTATCAACAAAGGAAGCTGTTTTCGGATCAATCATTTTCCAGAGGATAACGACTACGATACAGACAGCTCCGAGTACATCTTACGTAAGTCATCACAACCTCTTCATCTTCAAACACTTAAACCCTTAATCCTCTTCATCCTTTCTTCAAGTGGTGATGGAGTTTTCACAAGGGCACTTTAATGTATCAAGACATCTCTGTACCTCCCCCATAAAAGTCTGATGTCATGACAGTAATTGGAGCTACGGAGGTGATGAATGTGTTGTGTGCAGAAGAGTAATAGTGCAGAAGAGTAATAGGTCTAAAATGTGGCTTTACTCAAATAATTGTTTTTAAATATATGGGTGGTTTAGGCTATTACAATTCAATCCATCCATTCATGTTCCTTAAGGTTCCAGGTGAGCCTTACTGTACAAATTACGTTTGGCATCTAGTTTGATGCCCTGTGTCCCAAAGCAACTGTTTCTATCTTTGCTGTTGTCTAAATTGATACATTTCAATAAACCCTCAACCCATGACTGTAGTGTCATGGAAATGAACGTATGCTACTCAGGCTTTAGTCTCTGTGGAAGCATCGATCTGTTGAACCCATGGCAGTGATTTAGTTTGCCTCCACAGGGATATTGGGATCAGAAAAAAACGTATTAACTACATCATGTATTTTATAATGTTTTCGAAAAATACTTGGATAGTATTATGTTGAAGGACTGTGCATTTGAACTAAATGTGTAATTTTCAGAGTTGTGTATGTATTGTTTACCTCTTTTAAATGTGTTAAATGCATCTGCCTCTTACAATGTAAAGCTGATACACAAAAAGCATGTACAGATTGCATTACATCCATGGTTGTTTGCTAGCAGTCTTCTTATTTGTTGTCTTTGCTTCTCAGAAAGTGTTCCTGCATATGTTCTGATGTAACTGCCACCTGTTGATAAGTGACATAGTAGGAATTGTGCATAGCGTATATGTAAACAAATAGAGGACTGACTCCTAGGAAAACTGTGATCTTAAGTGATGTGTTTCTTCAATCTTACTCACAAGGAGGCTTCACTGTCTCTTATGAACAGGTATAGTTCGTGCATCGAGCCTTTTCCCCATTCTGAGCAACGTTCTGCTAATGTTGGGGGGCCTGTGTGTCGGGTTCGGACGCTTCTACAACAACAAGAACAACATCCTGCTCAGTGCTGGCATCCTGTTTGTGGCTGCAGGTAGGAGCAGTTGCACTACAGATACAGTATATACACACAAGCTGCTGCGACAACAAATACATTCTGTGCAGTACAACAGAAAGAAAGACATCGAAGGACAAAAGCACAAAAGACATACACGACGTCCACTTCTGTCTTGTTTAATTTACCCAAACCGTTTCTATAATCAGGCAAAAAATGAAATACGTCTGGCTTTGTCTTTTTTACACAAACCCAAAAATAAAGTGTTCATATCTTACACTCTTGAAGCTATTGTTTTCTTTAATTGGCAGTGACCCATTTTGTTTTGTTGTGAAAATGCAAAAAAAGCAACTCAGAAGTAAAAAAACTGCAGGAAAGGTGTGAATATTAAAATCACGTGTTAATGACACATTTTTTAATAAAGATTATTCTGTCACCCAACAAGGAATAAATATCACTTGTAAAGATAATGTTCTCAGGTGTTGAAGGGGATGAAGTTATACTAGATTACGAGGGTTGTCTAATGTGTGACTGCATCTTGATGATACCGTGCTGTCATTTCTTATCATCCACTTAACGTATTTGCCTAAACATTATGCATTTGACAGCTTCTCTCTATCTTCATCTCTCCTTTTCTGCTCTCTTCAGGCCTGAGTAATATCATCGGCATCATCGTCTACATCTCCAGCAACGCCGGAGACCCGAGTGACAAGAAAGACGAGGATAAGAAAAACCACTACAACTATGGCTGGTCCTTTTACTTCGGCGCCCTCTCCTTCATCGTGGCTGAATCAGTGGGTGTCCTTGCTGTCAACATATTCATCGAGAAAAACAAAGAGACGCGCTTCAGAGCCGTACGCAACTTCATTAAAGCCACGTCCTCTTCTTCACCATACTCTCGCATTCCAAGTTACCGCTATCGACGAAGGCGCTCGCGATCCAGTTCGAGTGACCTGTCCCGCGAGCCCTCTCCAGTGGGGATGAAGATCGGGGGAGCATGCGGAGGAGGGATAGGGATGGGTCTGCCGATGGGGGATATATCCCTGTACTCCCGCAGTAGGGGCACTCTGAAGGGAGCGACCGCTGGGCCCTACAGTCCAGAGAGGGACTCTGGATTTTTACAAGTCCACAACTGCTTCCAGAAAGATCAGAAAGATGGAGGAAACAGAAGGACCACGCCGGTATGAGGTTAGGAGTGTTCATTGGAGTGTAAAACATTAGGGTTTGATGGAACACATTACACATTGTCTGATTGATGAGATAGGAAAACAATTCCTCCTCGGGCTGTTCAGGCAGCAGCGGTGTGAAAGGTCTGGACTTAAAACTGTTTTTTATTTTCCTTCTGGAGAACAATTCCTGTGTTTCATTTAGAGAACGAGGATATAACTGTTTTTACTCTATATTTCAGTGTCTACAAACTGGATGTAAATAATTGAAGTGTTTATTTCTAAAATGTGAAATCTGCTATGTTGAAGCAACTTACTCCTATTACAGAAAGGACAAACATTTCGTAACTGTCATTATTTAAGGATAATGACCACCTAAATGAATTAGGGCTAAAAATTGACATTTTGTTCCAGTTTATTTCAATGTAATGAAAGGGTAAAACATTCACTTCAGGTTGTGGATGTGTGACCAGGCCCTCGAGTTTATACAGACTTGATGCTCAATATAATATAGATTCTGGTTATTATTTTTTCTGCTAAAATAGCTGTATAGTCTTTTGGAAATTTACTTATTTCTTATATTCCAAGACAAACGGATGTTTATCTCCAAAATTGTTTGTTCAATTTAAGTGATTATTGTGATCCTTTGACTATTATTGTATTATATTTGTTTGTAAATCAACACAACTGGTGCTAACTTAATCTGTACACCTTTGTTAGCCTTTTCAACTGCCATTTAAATAATTACACTGTATCTCAATAACCTCTCTGAAGCTTGTGTGTGAGTGTATGTGAAATGTATTTTATGGCTCTGAGACACTGCCACACTATGACAAAAATGGATTTATGTAGATATCCACACAATGGACATGGCACACAGTAATGTCAGTATATTCCAGTATGATGTGTTATGTGTTAGTGTGAATATGAATTGTGCTGACTGTGTAGTTTCTCTCCATTCACTCAGGGACAATGTATGGAACAAATCAATCTTACTTTCAGAGATGTAGAGATTATCACGAGACAGAACAAATGTCTTTGAGTAGTTTTGTTTTTCATACCTTAGCCTGTGTGTAAAAACAGAGGTGAGATCGCACTGTACGTGTTGCTGTAAATTAACATGACACTTGTTCCTGCAATTACTGCCTTTGTGTTCAGAGGGTTTTTCATCCATATTTAGCTAATGCAAAATCATATTTAAAGTATTTCTGTACTGTTCTTCCCCGTGTCAATAAGAAATGTTTGGTAAAAGTATAACTCCCAAGAATCTTTTTGAATGTGACTCCTTGAATTTGACACCTTATTCTGCTTGACGGGCATTGCAAAATAAAACTGCTACATGTGTTTTCAAACAAGAATATAATGATATCACAAAATAATGAGTAAGTGTCCTGTTACAGGATACATGAGACCAAATCTGCGTGAAACATAACATGGTTTTAATGGGTTTATTTCATCCAGCAAGTTATTTTGAAAGTGAAGTGTCCTATTAACAGATTGAGCCGTGTTTGATTGATACTGGAGTTGTGTATTTCCAACTAAGCAATATGATTTTCACAAACACAGTTGATGCAATTAAAGCAAATAGTTACGAGTATTGTGTGACATGAAGTTCAGAGAGGTCCCAGGAGTGACATGGTTGGACACATGAGAATGCTGAGGCCAAATATCTTGGACAGCTAACCAAGGAACTCTGACCAGAATGATTAAACAGCTTGTCACGGGTCATGAACAAGTCAGTCAGTCAGGACTCTTTACATTCAAACACTTGACTGAAATGACTTGATCCAATAGGCCAATCTTCTGCGAGACAGCACACCAGCGCTGTATAATGTTCCTAACTGCTCTGGGGTAAAGACAGACCGACAAGATTAAAAAGTATCTCGATGCATAAACTTGCTTGAGGCAAATTGCAAAAATCAAAGTAAAATTGGTCAAGTATTTTAGCCAATGACGCGGGGCTGATGGGCTGCTATGCTCTGCTACGAGACTTCATGGCAGACTGTCAGGCAACCACAGGGTGTAAAGGGAAAACAGCATCAGCCAACTTAATGCTTGATTGAACTAACAGGCTCACAAATGTTCATCCAGACTTAAAACACTAATTTTCTCCAATCAAGAGCTGGAGGATAGAATGACTAACAAAGAACTGCTAACAGAGCACTTATATACTAATAAAGGACTGGCTTATCTAAAGCCAGTTGAGTAGCACTTGAAACGATTGGCTCTTTGAAACCTGATGTACTTATATGATTCTGTTTTCTTCAAGGTTGTGTCTTCCTGGTCGAATGTACTTATTGTAAGTCGCTTTGGATAAAAGCGTCAGCTAAATGCAATGTAATGTAATAATGTAATGGAGGAGTGGGTTTTTACCTGTGTGAAGATTTAGAAGAAACAGTTAAGTGACTGATTCTTCATACAATACACACTTGACCGGGTTCCATGTCAAAGTTGCAGTTAGTAATAATTTGTTTAATTTGGTTGTTGAATTAGTGTCATGGCGGTTACCACATTTAAACTCATTGTGCCATGAGAGGGCTTGTAGTCCCAGTTTTAGTGGTTATTTATGTCATTGATGTGCAGAATGTACACTTAGAATAGACTGGTGTGATGTATCTTTGTTATGCATATCGGATTTGATGATCTTGTTTCCCATTCCAGCCTTAATTTGATCTTTTCTTCGCCACCCCTCTCCTCTGTCCATCCCCCAGGCTGTTAAGCCCTGTGAATGTGGATGCCATGGACCCTCACTGATATTTTCAGCCACAATAAAGCTGCGCCCACATTCATGTCCCGCTGCACACCAGTGAGATTTATCCTCCAGTAATTGAGAGGAATATGGCAGGGTCACCCCTCCCTGCAGTCAGGACTGTAGCCAGCTTGTTAGCCTCGGTACCTCACTGTGCAGGAGGAGAAAAATAAGGCTTCAGGTCTCAACTCAGGTTCTGCCTTTGTAACTTGATTTGCTTTGACCAATGGTTTACGCATCGGGTCACACCTCAGCTATGTGTATACCAAACATATTACACCCAATGCCATAACAAATCATTTGCTGCCAGCAAATATTTAAAAAGCAATTCAACAGCTGCAATTTTTGTGTTACTGTTCAACAATATAGTTACACTCATTCCTTACCAATTTTTCAATGTATAAAGAAATTGGAAATACATTTAGTTTCGAGAGAAGAGAGAATGACAGCACACTGTTGTTTACATGCAACTGAAATGTATAGTTTACACTAGATTTTCTTCCATTGAACAATGACTTAACCAACTGACTTTATTTTAAGGCTTATAAACATATATTATCTTTTTAAACTTTCATAAGACTGACGGACAAGTATTTTATCGGACTGTTAAAGGTCCCATGTCATGGCGATTTCTACTGATCATAATTCCATTGTTGAGGTCTACTAAAATAGATTTATATTGTGCAATTTTCCAAACTCACATTGGTTTCTCATACAGTATCTCTGTAAAGTATGTGTATTCACCGGTATTCACTCTGTCCTAAACGGCTTGTTGGAGCTCCTGACCCCCCTCCCTGTGAGCCCAGTGTGCTCTGATTGGTCGGGACGTTGCGAGGCTCGTTGCGAGGCTCGTTGCTGCGATCTGCTGCGAGGAGCAGACAGGCTTCCGGGTCGGCGATACAGCGAGAACAAGCTAAACTCATCCTGAGCACACACAAACACTCACAGCCGAAGTAAAAACAATAAGTGTGGCTTGATATAGAGTAAGAAAAAGGTTTATAACGCTGTGAGAATGGGTCTGCGGAGAGCATTTCTCCGTGATCCGAACTTAGCAGCCCGAAAAATGTTTACCCATTTAAACAGTCGCGGTAGATACCTTGTTTGTTTTAAACATCATAAATACACAAACAACAATGAATACTTTGGGGTTGTGTACCCGAATCTCCCGCTGGTCCAAACAAAGTAGGAACAGCATCGTTCTTCAGTGCCCTACGCTGTACATATCTGGCATGAATCGCTGAAAGGTTTGGGAAGCTTTGTTTCATGAAAGGCTGGCAGAGGGTGTGGCCTCTGGGTATTCAGGAAGGAAACAATGGAAATAGAGAAATCTCCAACGAGGCGTTTTGGGGCAGCATAGACTGTGTTAGAGTTTTACTCGCTACAGGGTGTACTTTGAGGGTTTTTGACTCTGCAGACCGTTTACATGCATAAAAACCTTCATAACACACAAGGGGAGGTAAAAGCATGACATGGGCCCTTTAAGTACTGTCACAAGTGTTGAGAGCAACACCATTGATGATTTTATATGAGGCAATCGCTCTCTTATTAGCAGTAGCCTACATGTTAGTTTAATATTATATGATTTTCATAGTGTTTCCTATCACATGTATGGAGAGGATACAGGATGAGTGTGGAAGCCAGATGCCATTTCCTTCTGAGGGATCCCTCTCCACGGGGGTTCTCTCTCTTCCCAAGTTCACTTTGAAAATGTAAAGTAGCTGAGACTCCTCCCAGCAGTGGGATTGATTCCTTGCTCCCTGTTGATATATCGGTGCCACACTGTTGATCCAGGAACCCCAGGCATCCATTAACATGACATTTGCCACGGTGCTAAGACTGGATATAGCCAGCAGCAGTCGGAGGTTAACCCTTTTCATCTGCTATCACCAGTCTATGGAACACATGAAACACAACAGACCATCGTGGTGTAGTGTCATATAACTAATGATTTGGCAATGTCTCCAAAAATACAGCTTTTCTGATAATATATAGACATTTTTATTGATTGGGATAAACCCCTTGAGATGCACCATCTCGTTTTCAAGGGGGTCCCGACAACAGCAACAACTTACAGACATACATAAACAAAAAGACAAAATGCAAAACATGACACACAAGACAAACCACATACAGTCTGTTAAGTAAAATTCAAGCAATGCATACAATCATTACAATTTGAGACAGTCAAGCAAATCAGGTTCATCAATATCAGTTTCATTAATAACAAGTACAGACCAGTTGAAAGTGAGATGATAATGCATGTTTAACATACCCAATGATGCAAAAGATCTAATGACAGCAGGTAAAGTATTCCAGTCTGTTGGGGCTTTGAACATGAATGCTCTTCTGCCAATGAATTTCTTTGCAGAGGGGACAGAGAAATACATCTGAACAGAATGTCTAACTTGATGATTTGGTGAGTAAGGTACAAAATACTGCTTTAAATAAGGGGGATAGTTAAGATAAATGCATTTAAATATCAGCTGAAGCCAATGCATGTGTCTTCTTACATTTAAAGAAGGCCATTTAAGTTGGTTATACATTGTGCAGTGATGTGTACGAAAAGGACAACCAAGAACAAATCTGCATAGTCTATTGTAGGCTATGTTGAGTGGAGCAAGATCTGATTTATGTGCATTTTGGTAGACAACATCACAATAGTCCATAATCGGAAGAATAAGTTGAGAAGCAATTCTCTTTCGGACACTGAGCGTAAAACAATTGCGAGAGCGGTGTAAAACACCGATTCCGTAATTGACTTTTTGTATTACATGCTTTATATGTAGTTTAAATGAAAGTTCAGAGTCTAGCCATACACCAAGATATTTAAAGCTATCAACTTTATGCAGAGAAGTGCCATCCTTACATGTTATTACTACATTAGGTTTGGATTTGAGCTTCTGCCTGGTACCAAAAACCATGGTATAAGATTTTGTTTTGTTAAGCAGTAGTTTATTGTGTGATAGCCAGTCCTGTAAGATATCAAAATCCGATTGAAGAGAGATCTGAATTTGTGAAAAATCTGATTTGGATGTATATATAACAGTGTCATCAGCATAAAGGTGAGTACAACAATTAATGAGACAAGAAGATAAATCATTTATGTAAATAGAGAACAGAAGTGGGCCCAGAGTTGATCCTTGGGGTACACCCTTTTGTTGGATCAACAGGTCAGACTGTTTTCCATTAACAACCACACATTGCTTTCTACTGTGAAGGTACGAGTTAAACCATAACACTGTATTATTAGAAAGGCCAATGCCGTGAAGTTTATCCAAGAGCAGATATCGATCAACGAAATCAAAGGCTTTTGTCAAGTCAATAAAAATGGCACCTGTGAGTTCACCATCATCTGCAGCAGAGTACAAGTCATTCGTACATTTAAGTAGGGCAGTTGTTGTGGAGTGATTAGGCCTGAAACCAGATTGAACCGGAGATAAAATATTATAAGTAATGAGATAATGTGACAGTTGATTATAAATTATTTTCTCCAAAATTTTGGAAATAGAGCAGATTATAGAGATTGGTCTATAATTATTTGTATCAAGTAAATCACCACCTTTATGCAGTGGAATGATGCGTGCACATTTCCAAATAGTCGGCAACTCACAGGTGGACAAAGACAGGTTGAACAAATCAGCAAGTGGGTACATGAGAATATGGGACGCCAGTTTTATGAACCTGTTTTCTATACCATCGAGTCCTGCACTGCCATCCACTTTTAATTCTGTGATAGCATTATGAACTTCGTGTGGTAGAGAACTGTTGCATTATGAGTTACTATTAGAAATACCAGTCGTCAAATAGGAGTCAGATAGTAGTGTGGAACATACATTAGCGAAATGCTGATTACATATTTGGGCAATGGATAATGGGTCATGAATTATTGTATCAGCAGTTCTTATTTTATTAATAGAATGTTTACCTGATTTATTTAAAATAGATTTAATTTTAGTCCAAAATTGCTTGGGATTCTTAAAGTCCGATGTGTGTGAAGGTTAACCCTTTTCATCTGCTATCACCAGTCTATGGCTATCACACATGAAACACAACAGACCGTCGTTGTGTAGTGTCATATAACTAATGATTTGGCAATGTCTCCAAAAATACAGCTTTTTTAGAAAATCATTAACTGTAAACCTGTGGCTGTAACCTAGGTAACCGTTTAAACACGCTATACAGGAGAAGGGAATAACTCCTCAGCTCATGAAATACATTGTTTTTGTCTTCATGAATCATAGACAAAGTTAAAAAAAATACAAATGGCAAATGCAGGTTGAGGTAACATTTAACGTTTTAAAGGCCCTTTCATTACAAAGTGTGTATTTTAAATAATTTGACACCATTTCCTGAGAGTGAGAATAATGATGAAAAAACTTTTCAATTCAATAATTCTAATTGAATTCATTAATGTGAGAATTTTGCAAACAAATTTGCATTCTTTAAAGTTTTTCATTGTTTTTCATTGTCAAGTGTCTTTAAATATTTCCATGAGAAGTTTTGCAATGTTAATTTTGCTTATAAATTACTGAAATAAAAAAACTATTCAATGGAAATTCAAAATCTGTTTGATCTTCTTCAAAGCATAAAGAGTGCTCTATTTGATTATGAAATATGTGATTACTGTCCAACATGATCCACCAAAAAAGCCGTTAAAACTTCAGGACTTTTTAAAATGCTGATTGATGAACGGTCAAGCAAGTCATGTTTCTTCGTATTGCCCATAGAGCTGCAGAGATCAATGAACTAATCAATTACTTACCAACTATAAAAATGATCAGCACCTACTTTGATAAACCATTCATTGTTATTTTTAAAGAAAAGTTAGATTCCAGCTTCTTGAATGTTAATATTTATTGATTTCTTTACTCGTATGTGACAGTTATCTATATGAATTTGAGTTGTAGAAATATTAATCTACTTTTTCCCCATTTTCTGACAGAAAGAAATAATGAAAAATGAAAATAATCACAAGTTGCAGCCATAACTGCAGAGAATCACACACACAACAGCTTAATGGACTTCACAGACTTAACACAGCTATGGTTTTAACCCAGCAATAGGTATCCTAGAAAAAAATAAAATAAAACTGAAAGTCTGACAACATGTCTAAGTGAGCATAATTCATGTTTTCAACTAAATGCAATCAGGATTATACCAATACATGTATCATCATTAGAAAGGCTTGACCTTTGTTTTGTTGTCATTACGTGGCTGACTGTTTAGTTGTAAGCCCAGTGGCGATCTGTTCATCTGTCATACTGATTATACAGTAAATTTAAGCCATCGAAAAGTACTTCTGGCTCTCTGTGTTTCATTCAAGCCCGGCTCTGTGTATGTGTGGCACACGCGCATTTTGTTTTTGTTAGCATCTGGTTAGCTAGCTATGCTAACGGATATAAAGCGCTGTTTCTACAACAAGTGTGGAGGAGAGTCCTCTCCTGTCAGACTGATAGGCTCAGATAACTACAGCTCAGTGAGGTAAGGTCAGGACTCTCTCAGTGTTTAGATAATTAACTTAAAGTGGACCTATCATGCTATATTTGTAACATATATTGTAGGGCCATACCTATAGAAAGTATATAAATATATATTTTTTTCAAAATACCAAACAGATCCTGTATTTTAGCCATGCCTCATTTCGCTCTATTTGCTCTTTCGAGCCTTGTTTTTGCAGGGGGCTGATTCTGTGAGCTAGAACTGACCACGCCCCCCTGCAGGAGAGGGGAGTTGGCAGTTACTTTGGCATTAGGGCAGGGATATCTAGATACTTTCCAAGGTTTGACATAATAAATTGTGCTACTTTTAAAGCAAGCAACGATGTTTTCAAATCTGTAATCAAAAAGCTCATCAAAAACACTATCGAAGCAGTTCCTGCCGTTGCTACGTTAGTTCAAACAGTAACAACAGACTATTTTTCTTAGCAGATGCATGTCAATTTAAATAAATACAACTATTTTTTAAATCAATAAAATAATTTTCTAAATCCATAAAAGCATTTCAATTAATATTGGGAGTCATGTCGTTACTTTGTTGAGAATGTGGCCATGTAATAAGCGGGATAATGTGCAGCGACTTGGTCATTATGGGGAAAATAACACTTTTCCCCATAATGACTGCGTCGCTGCACATTATCCCTTACATATGATTATATAGAGTCATTATTCATTTGTTTTAAAGCAGGAGGCGCAAACACTTGCCTCGGGGAGGGAGAAAAAGAGCCACAGCGGAGAATAAACAGAAGGGCAACCATGGCAACCGTGCAAGGGAAGACTTATTCGCTGATTTTGTGGCAGACTACAGCGCCACTTAAGAATACAGTTTAAAGGGGAGTGATTTGTAAAATAAAGAAAAATGAAGTCTGTTTACAGTTATGTTTCATATGGGTGTTGACAGTTGTATCCATAGATCTCTTAATTTTGCTCTCAAAGTGCACCAGATTGATGCATTTAAAGGTGGGGTAGGTAAGTTTCAGAAACCGGCTCGAGATACACTTTTTGTTATATTCCATGGAATGCTCTTAACATCCCGATAGCAATGAATATCTTAAGTGCTTTTACAAAAATCCATAACAAAATGTCATCTGTAGAAGCCGTAATACTGTAAAAAGCCTACCTGCCTGTCAGCCTTCCATCGGGGCACAAACTTATCTCGTGCCCTCATTGGTCATGTGCGCGTTCGTGTGTGTTGGAGGAGGGGCTCTATAAGGAAGTGGCAGATTTTCTCCGGTTGTGTATTTTCAAATTCTAGCGATCTCGAGCCGGTTTCTCAAACTTACCTACCCCACCTTTAACTTACATATTTAAAAATAAATCTTCCCCTAGAGGATGTTAGGTCCAGCACCCACCTAAAACATGTTCACATAGATAGGATACTAAATACATTTGCACACTTTTTATATGGTGGACTATGTCCATATGTTTCTGTTTTGGTGGTCGTGCCACAACCGTGCATATATGCACAAGTCATACATGTAGGTGCGCTAGAAAATAGCACTACACCCCTGCAATGTGTGTGAAAACAAGAGACTTTACAGCATGTTTTGAAATTGAAGTTGCGTTGGTGTTTGTGTGTTGGTTGTTGACGGCAGTGTGTGCCCCCCCCGTGGTAAATGATTGCCCCCCCATTCGATTTGTTCTAGAGCCGACCCTGCCGCCAGGTGACTTAAACACACATTAACGTTTTCCAGAAGTAATTAATGACTCTTTGGAGTGTTACATTGGTGCGTTAGAGAAGCAGTCCTTCTAAGCCACAATGTATGCTTGTGTCCTGTGTGATTACAATCAATAGAGTTTGTTTCCACACCATTAGCCCCCAGTAAGAGCTTATTTCCCTTGGAAGATTTCTGGTGTTTGAAGAGTAAAAGCATCCCTGAGGAATCAGACTTAAAATAACAGCTCCAGTGTGGCCCTAATACAACAACGGTCAGAGGTTGAAGAAGTACCTTTCTGTGAGGTCAGAGGTCATGGCTCCTAAGTCATGTATGTGTTATCACTCAGAATGATGGTGAGTTGGATGGAGAAATGAGTTGATTGAGGGTTCAGTGTAAACGTTTATATGGCAAGCATTGGTCAAACAAGTACTCAGATCTTTCACTTAAATAAGTAGTAATACCACAGAGTAGAATTACACTGCTATTAAGTAAAATTATAAAAGCATTAGCATCAAAATGTACTTACAAAGTGCAACAAAGTGCAAGTATTCATTGTGATTTGTATGACTTTGTTTGGCATACTGTAAAATTGCTTCTCAATGACATATATACGATGCATTTTTAAGACATATTTTTAATGACTTTAAAGGAATGTTATGACAAACTGTATCGTGACGTTTATTTTTGTTTGACTGCAGAGTAATGTCTTAATCAATCCATCACTTATCTAATTGTATGAAGAATAGAATAATATATATCTTCTTATTACTTTACATGTCTTGGTCATATTTTTCTCACAAGTATTTGGTACTGACAATGTGTTGATGATCTGTGTCAGCTGATTGGTATTACTGGCAGTTTCCTGGATGCAGGAATAAAAACCAGGAACACACTTGCAATAAACCAATAAAACATTTAAGAGGCATGTCCCCATCGCCAAAATAGATTGGCATGTTGGTAGTAAACAGTAAAAAGCCAAGGTGATGGCATCACATAGTGGTGTCCTATATGCCAACAGTAGTTCAAAGGAGGTAAGGGGTCATTCTAGCCTACACTAGTTCACATAGGGTGAGAGCCATTACACAACTTTAGCTTCATAAATCCCTGAACAAAATCAAAGATCTGAGTGGCAATTCAGAGATCTGCAAATTGAGTAATGTACGATCCTGTTTGCTATGAGGTAACTTTCTTACCAGTGCACTACCCTCCACAAGTCATAGGCTTAGGTTGTTTTTAACAATAGTATTATTGCATTATAAAGATATGTGCAATTTCATTCCACCTACAGTCATCTTGTAGAAAGACAAGAAAGTACTTCACTGATTAACCATCAGCATTAAGACAACATATGGACTTATTTTAATAGTTTGGGATATAGCTTATTAAGGTATTCTAATTATAAACAAGTTGATTCGAATCATGTATCATGGTATTTTAATTCTTGGCTATATTGGTCCTTCATTAAATCAGTTTAAATCACGTGAGTAATCTAGCAAGTTTTGAACATTACCTCTTTAATCCAAATTACGTGTTCTAAACTACCTATTTTAAAGTGAAAGAAGAGTACAATTGTGACTGAAATGATTAACCAAAAAATAAGCTTTTTGATTGATTTATTCAAAGAGGAAATACTTTCTGGGACAGTCGTGGGTCGGTGATGTTGACTGAAAGATTATCAGCAAAAGACTACGCACATACAGATCGTAGCTTGCTTCCGTAGGTATTCAGTGATTTCTAGAGCACTATTTTGTTGCAGTCACAACTTTTTTACTTTCACTGTTGCCTGTTCTCACACTCATGAGGAAGTGGGTCATAATTCTTTAAAGAAATTCAAAGTGGGCAAGGCTTAGAAAAGATAAACAGGGATACTAACCCTTATTTACTGTGGGGGAGATTTCAAAGGCATAACCACATTCTTTAAGTGTTTTCTTGAAATCCAAAGTATTTTTTATTGTAATAATAATGATTCAACTCGCCGCATTTTTGATGGAATGATGTAACTCTTAGACATGAGCTCTTACAGTGCAGTGGTTAAAGAAATGAATACATCTCTGGTTAGCACAAGAATCAAAGGATAATGGATTGTTTTCCAACTCACAATTTTTCCCAAACGGTGAACATTGTGCTCTGTTATACAGCAGACATTAATGTGTCATAGTAGGATAGCACAGGTAATGCTAATAACACATCCTCCAGTTTTCCAAATAAGAGTAAATCAGCATGCACAATACTAGGAACGTGAAATCATGGCGGCTAAATGGCATTCAGTTAGCAGTCATTTAATTGTTTACATGAATAACTGTTAAAGTTTGTATCTGCCGTGTTAAAAACAGCAGAAGCAGAATGGAGCCGGTTCAAGAATTTCAAATGGGCAATGCATCATTCAAGAGAAGTAGACAAGGTAGGCAGGCAACTCAAAAAGATTAGCAACACATTATGTTTGTGGGAATCAATTATTTTTAAAGTCCATCCATCCATCCATCCATCTTCTCCCGCTTATCCGTGGTCGGGTCGCGGGGGTAGCAGTTCCAGTAGAGAGCCCCAAACTTTCTTTTCCCTGGCGACATCAACCAGCTCTGACTGGGGGATCCCAAGGCGCTCCCAGGCCAGCGAAGAGATATAATCCCTCCACCTGGTCCTAGGTCTACCCCTTGGTCTCTTCCCAGCTGGACGTGCCTGGAACACCTCCCTAGGGAGGCGCCCAGGTGGCATCCTAACTAGGTGCCCGAACCACCTCAACTGGCTTCTTTCGACGCGTAAAGTATATTTCTTTAATGGAATTGGTTGCATTATACTTGCAGAATTTAGTTCTTCACTTCATATCATGGAGTAACAGTGAACTCAAATAAATTCAATGTATTAAGTCCCACCACATGATTGTCTGTAACTTAAATGATATTTGTAGCCTCATTTGCAGGTCAATATTTTATTGGCACAACCGTAAATGTTTCCTTCTTTGACATTGTTGGCCTTTGTTGGCCTTTGAGATTGTTGTGACGTATCCACTTATATTCACGAGTACAATCACATAAACTGTGTGTTTTGCTCTAAAACAGATCACTTTTAAACAGAAAGACAGCAGTCAGGAGGTGTTCTTACTCATTTCACCTTTAAAATGTTTTTGAGATGTTCACACAAGTGAGGAAAAACAATGAATAAACAATTTACCTTGGTACTGTAGAGATGATATTGAACGTCTCAATAGAGGAACATTCTGTTTTTGGACAATAAGTCATAGTTTTAACAGAAATTACTAAAATGTACCATCAGGGCAACTTTACTATTGTCTGACAGCTGGAGCCTTGCTGCTGCTCTCTATAAACACATCCACTTCTCCTTGTAAATTGTTTACAAAGCCAAATCCACACCGAGGCGAAGCCGTAACGAGGCACAGAGTGAATACACAGCCACTCTTGATAAGTGGACACAAAAAAAGGGAAAGTATTTTCACATTCATTTTGAAAGTTGTCTGTTCATTTGGATAAGTTAAACTGTTTAGGTGGGTTCACTTATTATCACACTTTTCACATCTCTACCCACTGGCACTGTAACCAGATAAGCAGAGAGTCTGACAACTTGACTCACCGGTCACATTTATAGCATCAAAACGCCCACCAACACATGCAGCACCCCAAAGCCCACTGCCTCCCATGGCCGACAGTTGATTTGGTCATCAACTTTCTTGATCTACCTTAACAGCTGTGAGTCTAAACTTGCAGCCCCACAGTTGTACAGCGACTCATAGTCAGTAGGAGAAGGGGACTTGAATCTAGGACAGAGCAGTCTCGCCCATTTCCCTTGGAACCAGAGGCAGAGATCTGCAACAGGGGGAGAGAAGACACTAGTCTTAGGCGGAGAGAGAAAAAGGAGAAGAGACTTTGTAGGAAGCTTGCTGCAGTCACTGAGGAAAGAAGCCCCTGGGACACAGACCAGTGTGTTCACATTGCAGAACAGTCATTTTTATAGATTTATTTTGTATCTTATCAGGGGAAGAATATTCACTGAGCAGAAATCTCATCACCTGGAAACATGCAGAAGGGCACAAAGATAAAGATTGCCATTTTCGTGCTGATAGTGGGTATGGCTTGCATGTTCACTGCGGTGGTAACGGACCACTGGGCAGTGCTCAGCCCACGGGTGGAGAGAGTCAATGAGACCTGCGAGGCGGCCCACTTTGGCCTGTGGAAGCTGTGCAAGAAGTACATCTATATCAGCGAAGAGAACTTCGTACAGGGGCATGGCTGTGGACCCATCAGCCTGCCTGGAGGTAAGAGAAAACAACTGAGCAAAACCTTCCTGTAACTGGCATATCAAATGAAATTACTGTTGGAATATAATTTGTACGTGACTGTGAGGCGCTTCGGTGCAATCCGGCCCACCGCTCTGAGGTTTGGGCTTCTAAGAATAGAGGGCCTGATGCAATATGACTCGCCATGTCATATGACATGCCATACAGTTGCTCGTGAAACAGAAAAAAGGTCCTATTTTGGGTTACATGCATGCAGTCTCCATAATGTAATCAACTTTTTTTTTAAACAACTGGCAGGATTTTACATACATACTGACAGGATTTCATTAGATTATTAATGTTGTCAGTCATCAGTGGTGTAGAAGTACCCCGGTGTAATGCATGCATGAGTCTCTGAATTTATGTTATGAATATATATCATAAGGGGTCTTCTATCTGCCACTGGGCCTAAGTCAGCTGGGTGATGGCGGACTGACACTCCTTTGAACAAACTAGTCATTCAGGGTAAACAACAGGATGCTTTCACTATCAGTCTCTGTAAGGACTTAACCAGATCACAGTAGATATGTGGCATCTACAGAACATGAGCCATGGAGTCCCAGAGGCTCTCACTGAGCAAATACCAAACACCACAACAGCTGAGTTCACAGTTTACTGGTTGGTGTCTGCTGTCTGTTTAAAGAGATATTCGTCAGTTTAAAAAAAGCATTGACCGTTGATGATCTATAACACATATAGGTGCCTGGATGCACTCTATAGAAGTTTCTCAGGGACTTCGCTGTCATTAATGTAAAGTAACTAAGAACATAATGTACTTAAATGCAATTTAGGGTACTTGGACTTAACTAAGATTTTATAGGCCCCATTTAGTGAATGCACAACACAGCAGGTCAGCTGAGGAAATATATAAAATATTGATTTCTGTGTAGCGCTAAATCCCATATAGTTTAACAAATGCGAAGAATGACTTTTCCAACATATCATAAATATTGACTTTGCTGTTAAGTCAGTGTTTCCGGTCATTTATTATATCACTTTATTTCTAACTCCTCTTAATCTTCTCCACCAAACTTCTCCTAATTTGGAACACAATAATGAAATGGATTTAGTGGTATTGATACCTAAATTAATGTAAACAAACCTAATGTGGTCAGATGTTATGTATCCAAGTAAAACACATTTTGGCTATGAATCTCTCAAATGAAACTTTCTATGACACCAAATGTTCTTACAGCTGTTAGAATAAAATACAGACTGCATCTGAATAAAAAGGATGTTAACAGTGTTGAGCAGTTGCTGTCCAACAGTTACTTCCTTCTCAATAACATGGTGTTAGTCACTCTTCTGAGGAAACACTATCTAACTCTTGATTGTTATCTGACCCTGCTTGTTGCTTTATGTAAATTCGCCTGGACTTCCCCACCAAATTTCTCCAACACACAAAGCTAAACGAATCTCCCAAAATATCTCCCAACTCATGGCGGCTCCTAAACCTTTGGGAATCCCAGACACTGTCTGAACTGCAGGGCCATTCTCGGAGTGGCTGAAATGTGAGGGCGGTACGTTGGTGCAGACACGGCAGGCTGAATATGCTAAATCAGCTCTGCCCACAGGCATGCAGGGAATTCCTCAGGCTGTAAAGATATAACAAATGTTTCATGAGCTTTTCATCTGCACATACACATATACCGACAATGGTTATATATTTACATTTTTGGAAGGTGAGATTATTATATTATATTATATTTGATGTATTGCAAAGACACTACTTGTTCCTGAGTAACGACTATTGGCTTTTATGGTTTCAACATTACATGTGATTGGTAATGGCCACCTTGTTAGTCTTTATTTAAAAAGTAAATAAATCCATCCATCTCCTGGGGTTTCTCCTGGCCCAATAGCTGTATTTAGACAGGAACATTATTGTTTATCATGTCCTCAGAGGTTGTGTCATTTCCTGATACAAAGCAGAACTTGAAAAGTATGTGAGGAGGTCCCTCTCGCTGTGAGACACTCATCTGGAAAATATGGACTGAGTTGTTGCTTCGTTCTACTGCTGACAAAATGCAGATGGTGAGATAACTAACATTATGTGTCAGCTCAAAGAAAGAAAGTCCCATGTGAGCCAAGTCAGAGTTGTATTTCTTTTCATATTGTGATCCTTTTTAATACTGGTGTTCTGAACGGCTGTTGGCTGTAAAAAGGCAACACTAACGATGTTACAAAGCACCTCCTGGCCAAGGCATACAGTACAAAGAAGAGCTATTACTTTAATGTAATACAAATGTCAGGGAACAGAAAGGGTGTTTTTTTTTTTTTAAATAAACGTGTGAAAACTGCTCAGCAAGCAGTTGTTTTGGTGATATATAGACCACGTAAATACTCAGCTGTCTTGGGTGGAGGATGTGAGGGTCAAGTGTTCGCGCCAAGTGCAGCGGTCTTCTGAGTGACGGGGCCGCATGGAAGAGTCAGGCATAGCTCTGAGGCCCGCTGTCACACCAACCTGTTCCTTTGAGACCTCCCTGAAGCCTTGTGACTCCGTGCAGCTCACACAGTCACTCAGATGACTTTACACTGGCGGGGGATGGGATGCATGGTCCAAAAAGCAAGTGGTACCACTGGTATTTTTGCTTTTACAGCCACTCAAATTACCTACCAACCCAGGGATGGATGGTTCGTATAAGGGGATGGGAATTGCCAGTGAAGTCTTTAACACTTATATAGATAGATATATTTCCAAATATATAGCTGCATCAAAGCTCCAGTTTACATAATTGGAATGTGCTCAAATGCAAAAAGTCCAACAGGCACAAGTAAACATGTATTGAGTTTTGAATGTAATATACTTGAATTATATTCTTATTCTTTTATGGAATTGTTTGTGTTTTAACGTAATTGTGTAGTCTTTTATGGGTGTGTGTTTATATGTTGTGTTTTGAACTTAATCATTTTCAATCAAAATATGACAATGAAGTTTGAATCATTTTGAATAAAAATGTTCAGGCTAGGGAGCAAAATCAACACATTTTGCTCGCATATGAATGATACTTGTGTTTTTATTACGTTGACACAACAACGTAATAACAAGTTATTTCCACTTTGCTGGTAGACCTAAGTGGGAGGAGGATAGCGTGGCTAAACAAAAAGCCAAGCTCAGAGGTCTGGGCCAGTGTTCGTCCATAAACAAAATGATTAGACTATAAAAGCTATAAAAGCTATAAAAAGCGGGATTTGATGCAGAAGGGCTGTCAATCCCATGTCCTCTGCTGATCTGTGGAAAGATGACTGATATCCCCTTCAGGGACAAGAGAGGCTTGACAGAGCTTGTCAGCAGAGCATAGCAGATCAAGGACCAGCAACAAGTGGTGCAGTAGTGTGTGTGTGTGTGTGTGTGTGTGTGTGTGTGTGTGTGTGTGTGTGTGTGTGTGTGTGTGTGTGTGTGTGTGTGTGTGTGTGTGTGTATGTATGTATGTATGTATGTATGTATGTATGTATGTATGTATGTATGTGTGTGTGTGTGTGTGTGTGTGTGTGTGTGTGTGTGTGTGTGTGTGTGTGTGTGTGTGTGTGTGTGTGTGTGTGTGTGTGTGTGTGTGTGTGTGTGTGTGTGTGTGTGTGTGTGTGTGTGTGTGTGTGTGTGTATTTTGGTATCTGCCTGTAGCGGCAATGCTTTTACATGAATACAGATTGATATATGACCACCAGCTTGTACACATATTTTTCATTGCGCTGTAAAGATTGGTACATAAAAGGTATAATTAGGCAACACACATTCAGTCACATGTGGGGAAAAAAGCGGCTTTAGATAGATAATGAGCTCAAAGTTACCACTCCAAGGTTTTATAAATGCTGGTATTATACTTAAAAATAAAAAGAATCCTCCACACATGAGACTATGTTTCCTACCATTGATATAGTTGTCATAGCAAAGAAGAACGAGGGCTGGATTTGCATTCACTTAAAAACATGGATATTCACAGTGTTGGTTAATGAGTGAAGTTCAAAGATATTTTTCAGCCTCCCTTTTGAATTGAATGAAAGCTCAGATGTACAACTTGTTGACAAGCCTCCCCCACACCCTTTCTATCTATTCTCTACACTGGAGCTTGTTGCTAAGTAACACACTCAGTTGTTTCATGGCCAGTCCCTGTAAACATTCATACAAATATATTTTTGTCTGCAAAAATAATGTTGGCACAGCGTCAATTTGTGTAATTTCAAAGGAGGTTTTTGTAAACATTGCATTGTTGACTTGGCTTGGAAAAATATGATTCAGAAATATTTGTTGTGCCTATTAAAACCAATTACACTGTGCTATTACCTAGAAGAGCCACCTGACATCCCCTTAGCTTATCTTCATGGTTTAGAGGAAAAGGAATACCATACCAGCACGGGTCATCAAGCTCTTACCGCTATCCCATATCATACAGAACTACATATTTCCACATGAAAGCATTTCACTCATGTCCCATGGTGAGGCTGTATGTAGAAGGGGATTACACCCAGGCATTGGGGTCATGAGACTTCATAGCAAAACCAAGATCAGTGATGTGCACTTTGTGGTGTGAAATAAATGACCGATCTGACTCTCACTCTCTTTCCACATATGATAATCCAAACCCATGTTATTGGTTTATTGCCAAGACATAATTCCGCTTTCAGAAATATGTTGTTTAAAGTAAGGCCTCAGATTTTAAGTGTGAGCAGCTACTTTTAATAATATATATACATGTGTATACCTTATCAAGAATTATGCCAGATGATATGAATTAATTATGAATGAGATTTAAAAGGAGGAGTATTGACACAACTAAACCAGCCTGGGATCACATGAAGCGGCCTGCCTTGAGTTGTGAAAATCCCTTAGGTTTAACACCTTGTCTGTCCAGGAATAATTGATTGAAATGTCTGCTGTAACCACTTTTACTCTGAAAGTCAAACCACAAATTGCACGCCAGGGTCTGCATTGCATCACGCAACCATTACAGTGGTAATACTATCCTGGTGGTGTGAACCTGTGAGACCCTTTTTAGAAGAACAATGTAAGATAGATCTGAGTTAGTGAGAAGTGTTTAAAGTATCATATTGATATGATATTTATGGTGAAAATGTATGTGGGGCAAAGCTTGAAAATAACGTATCTATCTATCTACTTAGACATACTTTATTGTCATTTCAACAAGACACAGAGTGTACTATTAAAACGAAATGTTTCGTTGTACTGGCTTACAGGAACAGGACAATATAAAAACTTGCTAAAATTGTACATATAAATAAATAATAGTGACGTGGTGCTGATAAAATTAAAGATAAAGTGTGTGTTTAAAATATAAAGACTTACTATACATATAAATAAAATAGACATACTATATAGAAAATATGTGCGCTTTACACACGCTTTTACTGTATCTATCTAGCAAAGAAAGGAGACATGGCCATTTCAACTTTATATGGTGACAATATGTTAATGGTGTGTTAACTGCTTGTTGTGCTGTCCCCTAGTAGCCAAACAAATTAACTAATGTAATTTTAACTTTGAACTAAATCCAATTGTTTTATCTTTTCACAGAGGAAAACTGCACTTACTTCAGACACTTCACTCCCGGGCAGGATGCTGAGATATTTGACTATAAAACACAAAAAGGTAGGTTCCTGTTAAGGGTTCCCATATTGTGGCTATTTTCAACCCATCCTGTCTACACATGAAAAGAGGAGATATTCATTTTGAAACTATGTTCCCTGCAACACTAGGACATCCTAGTCTGTGTGAAGTTAAACATCAAACTGACTGCATCACATATTCCCTACTGACCTTACCTGCTGCTGCTCTGCTTTCTGTGGGTTCAGATCTTCATTCATGTTACACTTCTGACTGCATAACAGTCATAGGTTTCACAGCTGGACTGGCTGTCGATGACAAAACGTCATATACATGAAGAAGTCCTTGATTAAAGGCAATATACTTTTTCTCTATCAAACTGGCCAAAAGTCAAGACTATAAATAGCAAAACAGAGCCCATATGTGTTGGCACCAGGGGCGGATCTAGACAAATATTCATGGATGTTAGGCGTAGAACCGCCACTGTTTGTGTAGCATCTCATGTATTTTTCTTCTGGTGAACTCCCTGTGGTGGATAACAATCTAACTGTATGGCTGTGCCTGTGGTGATGTACATATACTATGTTCATTCAACCTTATACACCATTATGGTACAGCCAAATGGCTCAGTCAAGAGTGAATAACTCTACAGGGCACTTAGGTCAGTGCTGCAATCATTCCAGCAAACTTGCGGTGTGTCTCTCAAGGGTGTGTGTGTGTGTGTGTGTGTGTGTGTGTGTGTGTGTGTGTGTGTGTGTGTGTGTGTGTGTGTGTGCCTACCATACTATACTTGTGGGGACCTACATCTGTTTACAGAGTCACGTGTGGGGACTCGCCTCCCTTATGGGGACAAATTGGAGGTCCCCATGAGGGGAATCATTAATTTTAGGGTGAAGACTTGGTTAGGATTAGGGTTAGGGTTAGGCATGTGTTGGTTATGGTTAAGGTTAGGATAAGTCTCCAGGAAATGCATGTAAGTCAATGTAATGTCCCCTGAAGTGATGTACTGTATACATGGTGTGTGTGTGTGTGTGTGTGTGTGTGTGTGTGTGTGTGTGTGTGTGTGTGTGTGTGTGTGTGTGTGTGTGTGTGTGTGTGTGTGTGTGTGTGTGTGTGTGTGTGTGTGTGTGTGTGTGTGTGTGTGTGTGTGTGTGTGTGTGTGTTTTAGATGACGAGTAAGGGGTTGGCTACCTATATTCTTGCATTAGCATCTCTGAGTTTAGGGTAGGGGGGTGCATAGAACTATATGCATAAGACTATTTGCATTAAACCCAAATAATTGAGTGTGACAGTGCTCCACATGTTCTTGCCCCCCTAATGCACATGACATGTGAGAGCTGTCATTCAACATGCATTGGCTGGGCCTCAATACAATCAGAGATGTAACAGGGTCACTGGAGAAAGGACGGAAGGAATGGAAGATGGAAGGAATAGAAGATGTTTCAAAAAGCATTAGTATAGGAATTGTCAAATACAATTCCTAACAAAAACTTCAACGTGAGAGACATTTTTCGAATGAAGAAATATCAAATGCAATGCAGTGCAACACAAAATAGATGTTGGTATGGATCTGGGCATTAAGAGGTTCTTCAAATGTTTTATAAACTTAAGTTAAGAAGTTAAAATGTCTAAACAAACGGTATTGTTCCGTCGCATGTTGGAAAACTGTCTTCTCTCTTAGAGCAGACAAAACATGCGCTAGTTGCAATTGCTAATTGCAGCACGGCGCATTTGTCTTAATCACTAACACTGTTAGCAAAGACTGACATTTATTGAATGAGTTCTGTTTGGGATGCCAGCTGAATGATGTTCACTTTGTTGTTATTAGGTTGTCCAATCATCAGCCACAGACACTGTAGCCCTTATGAAAGCACATTACATTAGCTAACTTAGCAAAGCAGTGTTAGCTTACGCTGCTTGAAAGTAAGGCGCCTACTAGGCAGCAGCGAACTGCACAGGCTCTTCCTCGAACTCCAAGACAAAGTTTACAAAAAGTTACTTAAAAAATAAAGGTTAAAGTACAAAATTGTATACCTCTCATGTCAACTTGCATTGAAATGGGCGCATATTGTAGATGCTAATGCTGTACTGCAAAATAGTACTTCCAGTAGAATTGCTCCCTGGATTCTTGTGTAAAAAGAGAAAAAAAACTATAGGCTACATGAGTTAATACAACCACTGGTATTTTTAGATTTTTACATTGCTCTTGGTGTAGAGAAACTTTGGGATTTCCGACTGGCTGACAAGCTCGACAGACAAGCAGTATCTCAGAGAACGTAGCGTGTAAGGTGCGGCACATGCTGCCCTGCCAGCAGAAGATGAAGGCTCTCGCCCCCAAAGGAGCGCCTGTCCCCTGGGCCTGGTTCACAGGCCAACAGGCGGCAGATCAAAGGCCTCACATCATATCCACCCTCTGATTGGGAAAACAAGCCAGATGCAGTTCTTATTACACAAACGCCTGATATCTGTAAACAAATTACAATCATAAAGTATATTTGAATGTTGCTTGTAAAGATGAATGCCTTTAAAGCAAGTTTGGTGGAATGCGATGTTTGTTGCAGTCAAAATATCTGTTCAAAAGCCAAAAAATAACATTGAATTCTACTTGCAAGTAATGTATATGAAGCCAAAACCTTGTGTCTTTTCAGTTAGATACTGTTGAACTGGGTGCCTTTCCCTTCATAACCATGAATGTGGGAACAGAAATGTAATTAGAATGTAGAAAAGCTCTCTAAAGCAGCAATTGGCAATATCCCACGGGAAATAGTAATGAATAAATCTTTACTTTTTTTTGTTACGTTTCTACAAACTGAAGTGCATGACATAAGGAAAATCTTACTATGTAAAAAGTAAACACTTGTGGAGAATGAGGGATGAACCATGCATTTGTTGATGATCAGACACATCTAGTATAGCCTTATTCTGTAATCCTAACCTGATACTAATGAAGAATAAGAACATCAAAAAACACACAAATGGAAAATTGTTTCACAAAACAAAACACCGCTTTGAAAAGTACATGTGGTGTTTTTGGTTTCATACAATTAAAAAAAAACAATACATTTCTAATGTGGCCATTTGAAATAACATAATTATTGGGGTCTTTTGATTGAAAAAATAAATGTCTTAAAAACACCACGTTTACATTCTTTCTTTCCAGAGTACAACATCTCGGCTGCAGCCATCTCCATCTTCAGTCTAGCCTTCATGATCTTTGGCTCTCTGTGTCTGATGGGATCATGTACCGGCAAAGGCAAAGGCAAAGGCAAAGGAAGAGACTACCTCCTTAAACCTGCTGGCATGTTTTATGCATTTGCAGGTGGGCTCAGTAAAACAACATCACTTCAATTCATCGTGCAGCATTTTCGAGAGCTACTAACTAATTGTACACATTTCCTTCATTACCAGGTCTCTGTTGCTTCATCTCACTGGAGGTGATGCGTCAATCAGTGAAACGCATGATTGAGAGCGAGGAAACAATCTGGATCGAATACTACTACTCCTGGTCATTCGCGTGTGCCTGTACTGGATTTGTCCTCCTCTTTCTCACTGGCTTTGCCCTGCTGCTTCTCTCCATGCCGCAGATGCCTAGGAATCCATGGGAGACTTGCATGGACGCCGAGCAGGACCAAGTGGAGTGATGACGGACAGATGATTACAGGATTTGAGGAGAGTGACTGTGTCTATTGTTTTGAGTACATATTCAAGGATAGGTTCAATTCAAGAACAGGCCATAACATGGTAACGTCGTGATGACAGAAACTGGTTTGGGGTGTGGATGGACCATAGCAATGAAGGGAAATTTACCTCACTACAATTATAAAGCAACTTGAATATGGGGCGTTTTCGGAGTTATGAATGTCCGCCTTGTCATGCATGTCCAACTAGAGCGTAAAATATAGCAATCCACTTTGGTGGGGATCATGTTGGAGATCATAACTTAAATCTGACATGAAGCCTCATAACCACCATACTTCTCAAAAAGAGCCAACCTGGTCTAAACAGCACTTTTGCCTTTTACTCCTTTACTGCTGGTATATTTAAACAATATCTTGAAAAGGCAAACAATTATTTATCAAGTCACTGTTTTGGAAGATGGTTTTAACATCATTAGTTAAAAAGTCGTAAATATAATTGGATTCATTGACATTTTAAGAATATAGTTCATACAGTTAAGACCAGACATCTACATATGTGATATGATGTAGTGCACTTTGTATGATATTTTGTAGATGTCTAATGTTCATCTTTTGATTTTTCAATGGGATCGCTCAAGGAATCAATTACTTACTAGAAGTATCAACAAAATGTGTTAGGTTGAGATTGAAATTTTATATTTCTAAGATTTGAAAATTAAAGAAAGTCCCATTAAAATAAGAACTTTGTGAATAAACGACTGATTTCAGGCGAGGCAGATGCACAGAGCAGGTTTGTGTGTGTGTGGTAGGCTGAATGCTAAACACCCACACACTCCGTGTTGGACAAGCTTCAGCTCTAGCAGGTGCACATACAATGCCTTTTACTTTTTTGTTGACAGCTTACGAACCAAACCGATACAAAAAATGCTCTGTTCTGGACATGCGTCATCATGACCCAATTGAAATACATTGGTATTTGCATCGGTTCAACTACATTTTCTCTGTGTGAAAGAAGTGTATGGAGATCATAACATCTGACACAGGCTCATGCTCTGTATTTGTGTCAGTTTTGTTTCAGAATGGATTTTCACTAGCTAGATGTACATACGTTTTTACAAAGCAAGCAAACATTTGTTTTCATCGACATTACCTACTGTACAACATTTATTTATGTGAAAAGCCTGCAGCTATTGGTAAGAGCAACCGTCAATGCCATCATAGGTTTGTTTAGTGCAAGTCTATTTGATTAGTTAGTTGTATTTATTTTTGACTGAGTTGTAAGATTCATTTCACAGAATGGAAAAGTGAAATAAATAACAAAAAAATAGAATACCTATTGTAATGGTAATTGTTGAAATTCATTTCTATGTTTTTTCTGAATATTGAATGTTTTTGAATGCAGCATATTCTGTGTGCTATTTCTTTGTTATGTAACCAAAAATAAATCTTAATTAGCTTTGGAAACTTTTTTTCTGAAATCCCTTTTTTTTCTTTGCTTTCATGCACCAAACAATGGGGTGAGATTGTTGATGCCAAGTGTGTGTTGTTTCGGCTGTACAGAGACTACATTTGTCCGACATGATGCACCTGGCTGGTCTAGGATCAGCATCACATTTCTTCTCTCACTCCGTCACTGTCTTGCAAATTTTATTTTTTTGGTTCCTTTTAAAACGACACATTCATACAGCTACGTGCAAACACTGCACACTATTTCATACATTTAGTTAAATGTGGTTCTGTCATTAATGTGATCTCCCTAGAACAACTGTCAGTAAACTTCCCTTCATTAGTCATGACATTAGGGCCAGGTCGAGACAAAAAGGAGAGCCGCTGCTGACACTAACTTGTGTTAAATCCAGTGTCTCTCCACACAGGAACATTAAGTGGCTCTACACTGCAGAGGAAACACGTTTTGTCTTTCTTTCTTTCTTTCTGCAAGGGCTGCGATCCAAGCCTTTAGTCCTAAAGGCAACAACAGATGCAGCTTCAAACTATGGCAAACCCCCTAATAATTCCTGTATTCTATATCACTGCTGTTTAATGCAGAGGATGATACAAAAACAAAGGCAGAACTCTAGAAGTTTCAATAAAAACACTTTAATAGAGAAACAAATAAAAAAAGAAAATAAACCTTTGAAACACAGTCTAAATCCTTGATTATAACCACCACCAATTGAAATGAAGAAGAGTAAAACAGATCTATTCATTATTTGTGTACCCACGAGGGAGGAACCAATGGGAATGGGAGGCTGGGAGAACAGGTGAGCCATTGATTCACTGCAGCGAGGGAGGGAGGGAGGAGAGCCAACAGAGAACGGGAAGAGATGTGGCGTTTATAGAAGGCTTAACACAGTGCTCTCTACTGGCTGGGCAAAAGGTTGCTCCCTCTCCATGTGCCACACAAACTGGTTTGTTTTCTTTAAAAAGACAACACTGATTTTTTTTTTAAAGACAATAATTCATATAATGAAACATGGTTCAATATTGCAAGGTGAAAACATTTTAAAATCCAACTTAAAGACCTTTAGTTTCACAGTAAAGATCATGGCAAACTCATTTCTGGAACAAAGTCTTAAAACAAAATCAGCATTGATGACAAGTTGTAAATAACATCCGTTTAAAATGTCTTTGGCTCAATCTCTTCTGCTTCAAAATAAATAAAAATGAAGAAGCGGTGAAATATTAGTATTGCACAACTTCAGAGATTAGCCATTTGCCAAACAAACTACGTTTTGTAAATATGACACAGCAGGGAGCAACCTGAGCTTCAGCGCTGCTAAGTAACTGCAGAAAAAAAGGACTTAAATGACCATTACATATTTGATTGACATGTTAGTAAAATATTATAATAGTTTTGTTGATAATGTCACAAGTTATTGTACACATCAAATAATATACCAAAATTTGACTCTGAAGGTTGAACATAAGCTTTTTTTTTTTTTTTTTTTTACTTTTTAATTCATTCACAAATCAATACAAACTGATAAAAACAGGGATAAAACCAGCCAGGTCATCTCAACATGCATGAAAAGAAAAAAAACGTCTTCACATGAACAAAAATAAATCAATCCATGTTGATTGTTGTGAGAAAACAATACAGGACAAATCCAGCAACATATACTTT
This sequence comes from Pseudochaenichthys georgianus, assembly GCF_902827115.2. Classification (NCBI taxonomy): domain Eukaryota; kingdom Metazoa; phylum Chordata; class Actinopteri; order Perciformes; family Channichthyidae; genus Pseudochaenichthys; species Pseudochaenichthys georgianus. The sequence goes on along the minus strand of NC_047503.1, from coordinate 22,199,912 downwards.
CCAATATGTATTGTACAGTGAAATAAGTCGTCTGAAAACAGAAACTCTCCTCTTTGTCAAATCAGCCAGACACCATCTTATCAAAACAATCTAAAAAGTTACAAGATGTTGCAACTATCCACTGTCGTTCATTATTCCTAGGATTATTCTTTTTTTGTTTGCATAATTAAAAAGGGCATACCTCTTCTTTGAACAGCTTCTACAAAATTGAGGCGCTCCCAAAGTTTGTTTGTAAATACCTACAAAATGCATATTTACAAGTATGTGTTGTTTTCCGCCAAGTCAAAAGATCTGAGCCTTTGAATGACAATGTGAAAACTTCAAAACGTACGAATAAGAACATGAAGCTCTCCGCTGAGTGTTAAAAACACATCTATGTAAATCGCTGTAGCTTACAGTAGCTTACTGTAGCTTACCGAGGAACGCTTTAAGAGACAGAACAGTGACTCGCGGCCGTATGAAAGCCACCGAACAGCAGGACGCTTTTAGTACAACTTTATCGATTTGCAAATGGGGCAGTGGTATTTTAACAATTCAAATGAAATGCATAACAGAATTGAGTACTGGATGACTGCTTCCAGCATTGCATTTATTATTAAAGAAAAACCTTGGCAGATATAGTTCAACATCTTTTTAGATTTGGGACTCTTTGAACGCAGTAAGATTCCTTTGCATGCAAGCTGTGTGGCCGAGTAAAAATGTATGGGTCATGTTCATGTTTTTTGGTGAGAGATAAAAAGGTAATTTGAACGTCGCAAATGTAAAGTATATCCAGAGCCATTTCATTTTGAAGTGAATGACATTATTCAATCTGTTCTAATATTACTATATCAGTGGGACTGAAAAGGTGAATAATGTAACGATCTGAATAACAACGAATAACACGTTACCGATTCATTCGTATCACAGTCCTAAAAACAGGCACAAGTCTTTGAACAGCTTGTAGTATAGTGACTTTCACTTTGTTACCTTTTTGGTTAAATCTCAAGCAGACTGTCGGAAAGGATGATGGGAAAACGTTTTCCATCGAACGATCTACAATTCCCCAAATATGGTAAGGATGTTTATTGACAATGATCAATGTTTTTGGTAGAACTTGGAGCACATATTGGCTAATGGATGAGATGCATGTGTATTATCTATATGACAGAGATTTAAAGATTGTCTTAAAGAAAAGAGACTTTGGTCTTAGGGAAATCTATCTTAAAATGTGATTCAAGAAACTGGGAAATGTCTGGCTACAAAACATCTACGGGACCTACACTGAGCATATTACAGCAGCAGTGATCCGAGTGCTGATTGCTATGGTGACAAAGATCCAGTACTGCTGTGAGAAAACACATTTGTGAATAAGTAATGTGTATTTTTAAATGTCGGGGTATTTTCTATGTCTCTACAGTCTCAATATACTTCAGATTTAACCAAAAAAGCTCACATTTAGCGTGTTCCAAAGCGTCTGACTGGCAGTGTTGATCACACCCTCAGTTTCCACTTCCCCATCATGACACACCACTCTGACCCCACCACTCTCTTCACTTTCACAAACCCTCAGAGTACTGCGACCTTTTCAAAAGAAGCTCAACGTCAATTAGTGACAAAACACATTTCATATCGTCAGCAGTAATTAAAACCATTTCCGTGGTGTAGCTTTTTGATGACACAAACTAAAGAAATAAAATGACTGAGAATCGAGCAAAGCACTTTGGGATAATCCTATCATAGAAAGTGGTGTCTGGTGTTCTCTGATCCTTAACACAAACAAAGGAGGAATTGAGAGGTTGTTGTTTTTCGGACTTTTTTACACTGTATCTTTTGTTGCTGATGAGACATTGGTGAAAAGTAAAATATGAAATTGTCCTTTTTTTGAAAACAATCACATTTACTACTAAATTACTGAAGATAATTCCTAGCTATTTCCAGGATGTCTAAGAATTAAGGATCAGAAGCCAACAAACAAAAATAATTCATAATGCAAATGCTAGCATGATACAGGAATTTAAGGACATGTCTGTGGCATACAATTCAGTCTTTTATTTTCTTTATATTTACAGATTAGAGGAAAATGTATCTACTTCTATACACTGTCCCATGTAGTTTCTGTGTCGGTTGACCACTTAGCTTTTGTCCGTTACCACAACTACAGTAGTTTGAAAATCAAGAAGCAACGTCCACTCAAAACTGAGGAATACAAAGTGATAAAACCTTCAACATACTTTTTCTAGTAACCAACAAAACCAACTTCAATAAGGAAAAATATGGAGGTAGCTAAGTGGTCAACCGAATCTCACCTTTTTATATATTTTTTTTTTTTTATAACTTTTTTTAGCATTACGTACATATACAAGTGTAGATAATATAAGTATATGTTCATATATACATAATGAGTATGTATATATACCGGTAATGCATTCATTATATATACTTATTTTCTTCACAGATATGTGAAACAGGAGAAAAAAGGACTGTTACAAATAAAAAGTTAAAATGAAACAAAATGCAGAAAAAAACCTACTGATAGAAACAATTTATAAATGCACTTTGTACTATTTTTTTTGTGTTTTTAGAAACAGTTTTACCTTTTTTGTTTTTGTTTTATATATTTCAATACTTACTTATAATGTGGGAGGGGTGACACTTATTTAAAGTAGGAATAGTACCCATTGCTACCATTTGAACTTCCTATACTCAGCTCTTGTAGGAGGGAGAGGGGGTCGCTGTTCTTTTTGGCCTGTTCAGGGCGAACAGCTCGGGGTTTGGGTGGAGCGCGGAGGGCGCTGGCGTAGGACATGGTGGGTGGTTTGCTTAAATTTGGAGCCCCTTGGCTGGCCTCTGCGGGAGCCTGCGGTGGGGGAGGTGGGGGGGGCTGCTGCGGCGGTGGCGGCGGCGGCTGCTGCTTGTTATTGGGCATGAGAGGAGGAAACTGTCCGAGGTGCTGAAGGGAGTTGAGGGAGTGGGGGTGCGCCTGCTGTCCTGCTGTGGCCTCGGCCTTCACCTGCTCCTCCGTCTGACGAAGGGCTTTGGCAGCTGCCGGACCCACAAAGAAGAAACGAGGAGAGAAAAAGAGAGGTGCCGCAAAAAGATACAAAGTGAATTAGACCTGAATGGAACATCATGAATACATCTCAAACAGCTCTGTATATGAGGAACAAAAGCCTATGTGGCGAAACATCGGCCATAAGACTTAAACAGCTGAACTTTTGAAAGAACATTCATAACATTCATCCGTTTGCAACTTATATATACCAATATTCCAATTACTTGTATATAGACTATTCTGCACTATTTCTATTCTATTTGATTTGATTCACTTGCACTATTATCTGTTTTATTGTGTTGCACTGTTGGAGGAGGAACTACACTGTAGCTATGTTCGTATGACAATAAAAGCCTCGAATCTTGAAACATACCCATTAAGTCCCGGTGCTGAGCGAGGGTGGCGGCTCCGTTACATGGAATGTTCTGGAACGGACCAGGACCAGGACCGGGGCCTCCGCCGTTACTCGGCCAGACGTCATGTGGGGGGTAACCGTAGGGGGCGTGTGGGTGCTGATGGTGCTGTATGTGTGGATGAGGGTGTTCCTGGGGGTCTGACGGACAGGGCTGGGGCTGCTGGGACAGGGCGGCGTGGGCGTTGGCTGGAGACGAGTCATCCGGGTAGGTGGAGGAGATGCGGCGCTGATAGAGGGGCCGGCCCGGACCCCTGGGTTCATACTGCACAGATAGGAAGGTGAGATGGATGAGGGAGAGATTTAGCCTGACAGAACGGTGTGCAAAATATCCTTAAAAGAGGAAGAAACCCATAAGCAGCTTCTCATTCAGTGATGGAGGCATCAATGAAAGAGAGAACACTCCTGTGCAAGCAAGCGTTTGCCAAATATCTGCTTTATGCATTCTGCATTATTTCCATTTTTCTATGCAAATTAAACTTGCCACTAAAAATAAGCAAACAACTGTTTACATGTAATCCACTTCCTCCCCCGTTACACAGCACCTGAGCTACACATTGTTATTCTCCTTCTGCATCTTTATCAAGTGTGTGAGATTTAGATCATTCAGATGTTATCAGGAAATGCTAAATCTCTACTTTATGCAACACAGAGATGAGCATTTGAGACAACTCGGCTAATCCAATCATATCATCTAAACTGTAACAAGGTGGAGAACATGTAACCAAATGCCACATTTGTAGTGCCTTGAAATAAGATGTTGTGTACTTTATAATGACTCAAATAAAAGAAACGTACCTCATCTACATTGTGAAGGGCTGTGGCTGCTGATGTTCTGGGCGACAGAGGGTGGTAGGACTCCTGGTCTGGACCTTGACTTTGTTGCTGCTGCTGCTGCTGCTGCTGCTGCTGCTGCTGCTGCTGCTGCTGCTGTTGTTGTTGTTGTTGTTGTTGTTGTTGTTGTTGTACTTGTTGTTGCTGCTGCTGCTGCTGTTGTTGTTGCTGTTGCTGCTGCTGCTGCTGCTGCTGCTGCTGCTGCTGTTGTTGTTGTTGCTGTTGCTGCTGCTGCTGTTGCTGTTGTTGGTGTTGGTGCTGCTGTTGTTGTTGTTGTTGCTGCTGCTGCTGCTGCTGCTGGTGCTGGTGCTGATGGTGAAGTTGCATCAGGTGGACTTGCTCCTGCTGCCTGCTTGGATGAGCCATGATGGGCATGGCATAAGGAAGGCTGTGACCCTGGTTCCCCAACAGGTGGTTCTGCTGTGGTGGGCTCACTGACGCAGCTCCACCATGGGGCCACTGGGCCTCTTGCAGAAGGTATTTGACCTGGGAGGAAGGGGGGCTGCCAGAGTGGGCAGGGGGCTGATGCGGGTAGTTACCAGCGTTATACAGGGGGTTGGCCGGGTGCTGCTGCAGAGCTGGGTTGTTCAGAAGGTTTTCATTGAGCATGTCACGGCCTGGGTCATGGGAGTAGGGTCCTGATGGGTAAGGGCCAGCATGATTGGAGGTGGCGACCAATGAGGATGAAGGGTCACCTGAGGAGCGGGACTGAGACTGGCGGTACTGGAGGAGACGGGATTGAGGTGGGGGCTGCATCTCAGCAGGATCCCTGGGTTCAGGCTGTTCCTGAGGGGGCATCTCTCTCAAGAGACCCGGGTACCTGGGAATTACAAATGTATTTAACACCCAAACTCATTTAAGCAGCAGCGAGGAAAAGAAAACAACAATAACTGAAGGGCAACCAACAAAAATAACATTCAACAGCAATATTTACAGTCCAATCTCAAGTAATTCTCTTGTTTAATTTGCTCTTCTGCACACTCAATTTAAAATCATACATAACATGTTCAAAAGTAAAACTAACATTTCTTTAGATATAGGTTACAGACCAACACAAATGCATATTAAAAGAAACTTTGGGTCATTGTTGTTACCTGTTGAAAGGCGGCCCAGAGGTGGCAGAGGTTACAGCCTCATCCTCCATGTTGGCACCGAGTCCCCAGCTCGCAGCCCGGAGCAGCTGATGGGGGAATCGAGCCATGCCAGGCTGAGCCAGGTGGGCGAGCTGCTGAGGCAGAGGGAAGGCGACACCGCCCTGGAGGAAAGGGCCCGCCTCGTTCCACTGGCCCAGCCTGGCTGCCTGCTGCTGCTGTTGCTGCTGATGCTGCTGCTGCTGCTGCTGCTGCTGCTGCTGCTGCTGCTGCTGCTGCTGCTGCTGCTGCTGCTGCTGCTGCTGCTGCTGCTGCTGCTGCTGCTGGCTCAGGGCCTCGAGAGCCATGGGCCCCTGGAGGTCTGAAAGTGGAACCACAAGATTAGTTTTCAAAATCACTGTCCTCATGACTCGGTGGTCTGATGTACTGTACAGTTAAGTTTAGGATGTTTTACAATCTTTTAATTAAGGAAACGTACCAAATAAATTGCATATTTATTTATACATTACATATGATAAGAAAACATCTGATTATGTCCCATCATAATCAATGCAGAGTTTAAATGTAAACAAGGATCTGTTTGCAAATATATATAACATCATAGAGTATCACTCATTATGGAGTTAATCCAAAACAAAGAGAAATCAAGAAAGGCATCTTAATTAAAGAACATTTCTTTGAATCATTATTCCATTTTAAGTTGTTGTAATGTGCTATTGAATCAAAGATTTCTATAATTAAAAAGGTCAATAACACTAGCTTTAGTCGCACAGACCAAATACCAAGTGATAATATGGGCCAACGTCAACGTGAATATTAAGAATGGCAGCTACTTATTAGCCTCCAAGAAATCAAAGGACCTTG